>NC_047108.1:20387310-20676665 GCF_902500255.1 Thalassophryne amazonica
TCTCTGAGTCTTGCATCCCTCTGTGTCTCTGACTTATGTGTCCTCTCTGTCTCTGACGCGTGTCCTCTCTGTCTCTTGCATCCCCTTTGTCTCTCTGACTCATGTGTCCTCTCTGACCCATGTGTCCTCTCTGACTCTTGCATTTCTCTATCTCTCTGACTCATGTGTCCTCTCTGTCTCTCTGACTCTTGTATTCTCTCTGTCTCTCTGACTCATGTGTCCCCTCTGTGTCTCTGACTCGTGTGTCCTCTCTGTCTCGCTGAATCTTGCATCCACTCTTTTTGACTCATGTGTCTTCTGTCTCTGTGACTCATGTGTCCTCTCTGATTCCTTTGTCCTCTCTGTCTCTTGCATCCCCTTTGTCTCTCTGACTTGTGTGTCCTCTGTCTCTCCGACTCTTGCTTCCCCTCTGTCTCTCTGACTCGCGTGTCCTCTCTGTCTCACTAAATCTTGCATCCACACTGTCTTTTTGACTTGTGTGTCCTCTCTGTCTATCTGACTCTTGCATTGCCTCTGTCTCTCTGACTCATGTGTCCCCTCTGTCTCTCTGACTCGTGTGTCCTCTGTCTCATGTGTCCTCTCTGTCTGTCTGACTCTTGCTTCCCCTCTGTCTCTCTGACTTGTGTGTCCTCTGACTCATGAGTCCTCTCTGTCTCTCTGACTCTTGCGTCCCCTCTGTCTCTCTGACTCTTGCTTCCCTTCCGTCTCTCTGACACGTGTGTCCTCTCTGTCTCTCTGACTCTTGCTTCCCCTCTGTCTCTCTGACTCGTGTGTCCTCTCTGTCTCTCTGACTTTTGCTTCCCCTCTGTCTCTCTGACTCGTGTGTCCTCTCTGACTCTTGCTTTCCCTCTGTCTCTCTGACTCTTGCTTCCCCTCTGTCTCTGACTTGTGTGTCCTTTCTGTCTCTCTGACTCTTGCTTCCCCTCTGACTCTCTGTCTCTCTGACTCTTGCATCCCTCTGTCTCTCTGACTTATGTGTCCTCTCTGTCTCTCTGACTCTTGCATCCCCTCTGTCTCTCTGACTCGTGTGTCCTCTCTGTCTCTCTGACTCTTGCTTCCCTTCCATCTCTCTGGCTCGTGTGTCCCCTGTCTCTCTGACTCTTGCTTCCCCTGTGTCTCTCTGACTTGTGTGTCCTCTCTGTCTCTCTGACTCTTGCTTCCCCTCTGTCTCTGACTCATGTTTCCCCTCTGTCTCTGACTCGTTTTTCCTGTCTGTCTCTTTGTCTGTTGGATCCCCTTTGTCTCTCTGACTCTTGCATCCCCTCTGTCTCTCTGACCCATGTGTCCCCTCTGTGTCTCTGACTCGTGTGCCCTCTCTGTCTGTCCAACTCTTGCTTCCCCTCTGTCTCTCTGACGTATGTGTCCTCTCTGTCTCTCTGACTCTTGCTTCCCCTCTGTCTCTCTGACTCTTGCTTCCCTTCTGTCTCTCTGACTTGTGTGTCCTCTCTGACTCTTTCTTCCCCTCTCTCTCTGACTCTTGCTTCCACCCCATCACTCTGACTCATGTGGCCTCGCTGTCTCTCTTACTCTTGCTTCCCCTCTGTCTCTCTGACTTATGTATCCTCTTTGTCTCTCTGACTCATGTGTCCTCTGTCTCTCTCTCACTCTTGCATCCCTCTGTCTCTCTGACTCCTGTGTCATCTTTGTCTCTTGCATCCCCTCTGTCTCTGTGACTCTTGCTTCCCCTCTGTCTCTCTGTCTCTCTGACTCTCGCATCCCTCTGTCTCTCTGACTTATGTGTCCTCTCTGTCTCTCTGACTCATGTGTCCTCTGTCTCTCTGACTCTTGCATCCCCTCTGTCTCTCTGACTCATGTGTCCTCTCTGTCTCTCTGACTGGTGTGTCCTCTCTATCTGACTCTTGCTTCCCCTGTCTGACTCGTGTGTCCTCTCTGTCTCTCTGACTCTTGCTTCCCCTTTGTCTCTCTGACTCATGTGTCCCCTCTGTATCTCTGACTCGTGTGTCCTCTCTGTCTGTCTGACTCTTGCTTCCCCTCTGTCTCTCTGACTCGTGTCCTCTCTGACCCATGTGTCCTCTCTGACTCTTGCATCTCTCTATCTCTCTGACTCATGTGTCCTCTCTGTCTCTCTGACTCTTGCATTCCCTCTGTCTCTCTGACTCATGTGTCCCCTCTGTCTCTCTGACTCATGTGTCCTCTGTCTCATGTGTCCTCTCTGTCTGTCTGACTCTTGCTTCCCCTCTGTCTCTCTGACTCGTGTGTCCTCTGACTCATGAGTCCTCTCTGTCTCTCTGACTCTTGCATCCCCTCTGTCTCTCTGACTCTTGCATCCCCTCTGTCTCTCTGACTCATGTGTCCCCTCTGTCTCTCTAACTCTTGCGTCCCCTCTGTCTCTCTAACTCTTGCGTCCCCTCTGTCTCTCTGACTCTTGCGTCCCCTCTGTCTCTCTGACTCTTGCTTCCCTTCCGTCTCTCTGACTCGTGTGTTCTCTTTGTCTCTCTGACTCTTGCTTCCCCTCTGTCTCTCTGACTCTTGCTTCCCCTCTGTGTCTCTGACTCGCTTGTCCTCTCTGTCTTGCTGAATCTTGCAACCACTGTCTTTTTGACTCGTGTGTCCTCTGTCTCTCTGACTCTTGCTTCCCCTCTGTCTCTCTGACTTGTGTGTCCTCTCTGCCTCTCTGATTCTTGCTTCCCCTCTGTCTCTCTGACTCTTGCCTCCCCTCTGTCTCTCTGACTCTTGCTGTTCTTCCATCTCTCTGACTCGTGTGTCCTCTCTGTCTCTCTGACTCTTGCTTCCCCTTTGTCTCTCTGACTCATGTGTCCCCTCTGTATCTCTGACTCGTGTGTCCTCTCTGTCTGTCTGACTCTTGCTTCCCCTCTGTCTCTCTGACTCGTGTCCTCTCTGACCCATGTGTCCTCTCTGACTCTTGCATCTCTCTATCTCTCTGACTCATGTGTCCTCTCTGTCTCTGTGACTCATGTGTCCTCTCTGTCTCTCTGACTCTTGCATTCCCTCTGTCTCTCTGACTCATGTGTCCCCTCTGTCTCTCTGACTCATGTGTCCTCTGTCTCATGTGTCCTCTCTGTCTGTCTGACTCTTGCTTCCCCTCTGTCTCTCTGACTCGTGTGTCCTCTGACTCATGAGTCCTCTCTGTCTCTCTGACTCTTGCATCCCCTCTGTCTCTCTGACTCTTGCATCCCCTCTGTCTCTCTGACTCATGTGTCCCCTCTGTCTCTCTAACTCTTGCGTCCCCTCTGTCTCTCTAACTCTTGCGTCCCCTCTGTCTCTCTAACGTTTGCGTCCCCTCTGTCTCTCTGACTCTTGCTTCCCTTCCGTCTCTCTGACTCGTGTGTTCTCTTTGTCTCTCTGACTCTTGCTTCCCCTCTGTCTCTCTGACTCTTGCTTCCCCTCTGTGTCTCTGACTCGCTTGTCCTCTCTGTCTTGCTGAATCTTGCAACCACTGTCTTTTTGACTCGTGTGTCCTCTGTCTCTCTGACTCTTGCTTCCCCTCTGTCTCTCTGACTTGTGTGTCCTCTCTGCCTCTCTGATTCTTGCTTCCCCTCTGTCTCTCTGACTCTTGCCTCCCCTCTGTCTCTCTGACTCTTGCTGTTCTTCCATCTCTCTGACTTGTGTGTCCTCTCTGTCTCTCTGACTCTTGCTTCCCCTCTGTGTCTCTGAGTCTTGCATCCCTCTGTGTCTCTGACTTATGTGTCCTCTCTGTCTCTGACTCGTGTCCTCTCTGTCTCTTGCATCCCCTTTGTCTCTCTGACTCATGTGTCCTCTCTGACCCATGTGTCCTCTCTGACTCTTGCATTTCTCTATCTCTCTGACTCATGTGTCCTCTCTGTCTCTCTGACTCTTGTATTCTCTCTGTCTCTCTGACTAATGTGTCCCCTCTGTGTCTCTGACTCGTGTGTCCTCTCTGTCTCGCTGAATCTTGCATCCACTCTTTTTGACTCATGTGTCTTCTGTCTCTGTGACTCATGTGTCCTCTCTGATTCCTTTGTCCTCTCTGTCTCTTGCATCCCCTTTGTCTCTCTGACTTGTGTGTTCTCTGTCTCTCTGACTCTTGCTTCCCCTCTGTCTCTCTGACTCGCGTGTCCTCTCTGTCTCACTAAATCTTGCATCCACACTGTCTTTTTGACTTGTGTGTCCTCTCTGTCTATCTGACTCTTGCTTCCCCTCTGTCTCTCTGACTCATGTGTCCTCTCTGATTCCTTTGGCCTCTCTGTCTCTTGCATCCCCTTTGTTTCTCTGACTCGTGTGTCCTCTGTCTCATGTGTCCTCTCTGTCTGTCTGACTCTTGCTTCCCTTCTGTGTCTCTGACTCGTGGGTCCTATGTCTCTCTGACTCTTGCTTCCCCTCTCTCTCTGACTCATGTGTCCTCTCTGACCCGTGTGTCCTCTCTGACTCTTGCATCTCTCTATCTCTCCGACTCATGTGTCCTCTCTGTCTCTCTGACTCTTGCATCCCCTCTGTCTCTCTGGCTCATGTGTCCTCTCTGTCTCTTGCATCCCCTCTGTCTCTCTGGCTCATGTGTCCTCTCTGACTCCTGTGTCCCCTCTGTGTCTCTAACTTGTGTGCCCTCTCTGTCTGTCCGACTCTTGCATCCCTTCTGTCTCTCTGTCTCACTGAATCTTGCATCCACTCTGTCTTTTTGACTTGTGTGTCCTCTGTCTCTCTGACTCTGGTATCCCTTTGTCTCTCTATCTCGTATGTCCTCTCTGTGTCTCTGTCTCATGTGTCCTCTCTGTCTCTCTGACGCTTGCTTCCCTTCTGTGTCTGTGTCTCTGACTTGTGGGTCCTATGTGTCTCTGACTCTTGCATCCCTCTGTCTCTGACTTGTGTGTCCTCTCTGTCTCTCTGACTCTTGCTTCCCCTCTCTCTCTTACTCGTGTGTCCTCTGTCTCGCTGACTCTTGCTTCCCCTCTCTCTCTGACTCGTGTGTCCTCTGTCTCTCTGACTCGTGTGTCCTCTCTTACTCTTGTGTCCTCTCTGTAACCTGTCCTTCAGTGCGCTCTGATGTCAGAGTGAAGCGAGTCTACATCGGCTCCATGGGAATCTCCCAGCAGCATTTCCTGGAGTCTTATGAAGATCCCACCAGTCCTCAGTTCCAGCACTTGGCATATCTGGTCAACCAGCAGGTGAGAAATCAGTTGCTTCCAAAGGTTTGTGGGATTTTACTGCTGTTTCCTGTCTGGTTTTGACAGGACATCCATACTGCATTTCAATGTTTTCAGTAAAATGTCAAACACTTTGAAGGATACAGCTCATGATCTGTTGGCATTCTAACCTTTACTCTGGGAAAACCTTCAGCCGGGGCCCAATCTCATCCTGGCAGTTGACTATTTTGTCCTTCTGTCAGTTGCTGTCAGCAGTTGCATCAGGCTCAGGTTTTTGGACTCTTCCGGTTACAGGGTTCTGGTCGCCGATCTTCCAGTCAATGTACTTCTTCAGGCAGGTGGAGATCCTGTTCTGGTCCTGCAAATGGTCTTTGTTTCAGTCTGGACAACAGGATGGGAAGAATGGACATATTGTCCCCATCTGGACCAGCTGGACAGCAGCAAACACCTGACTGTAATAAATGTGTCATGACTCTTTGTGTCCTTTGTGTCTTTCAGCTCACTCTGATTTATTCCAGAAACTTGCAGCTCTCTGAATATTTTCGCAGCACCACCGTCCAAGCCTTCAGGTAGGAGTCACGCCCAAATCAGCATTATGCTGTGACCTTTCACCTCCATTTAACACTCTCCCGTCATCTGCGGTTGTGTCATTTTTCAGTGCTCATGACATGGACAGTAATTTACTGAAAGACACAACAGCGTTTGATGTCGTTCTCTTAAAACAGGAAGTCCTGATGGTGGCTCAAAAATGTCATTTTTTTCCTGAGGTTGGAGACAAATTTTGCTCTGTGATATACAGATTATTCATGTTGACCTGATTAAAACCAGGAAAACCTGAAATAATCATAATTAAAAAAGAAAACGCCCTGTTTGTCCTCGTCACTGTTTGAATCCATAAGAGTTGAATACTTGTAACTTTTGGCACTCAGTGCCGTCACAGGAAATGAATCATGCTTCCTTTGAAAAGAGCGGAACATCCGGTTTACCATCTGCTGCTTACAGGCGACGTGTGAATGCAGCAGAACACTTGACAGACTCTTTTCTCCAGCCTGCTTTGAGCACAAAATATAGAGCAAAAAAGACCAATGAGGGAAGCCACCAAGAGACCCACCATTGCTGTGATGGCACAGGCTGTGCATGTGTGAGCTGTCACTGCTTCATTTTGGTTAATAATGTTTTATACAGCAGTGACGGGGTTAATAATGTTTTATACAACTGACGGGGTTAATGATGTTTCATACAGCAGTGATGGGGTTAATAACAGGTTCATACGGCAGTGACAGGGTTAATAATGTTTTATACAACAGTGACGCGGTTAATAATACAGTGAGGAAAATAAGTATTTGAACACCCTGTGATTTTGCAAGTTCTCCCATTTAGAAATCATGGAGGGGTCTGAAATTTTCATCTTAGGTGCATGTCCACTGTGAGAGACATAATCTAAAAAAAAAAAATCCGGAAATCACAATGTATGATTTTTTTTTTTTTTAGTAATTTATTTGTATGTTACTGCTGCAAATAAGTATTTGAACACCTGTGAAAATCAATGTTAATATTTGGTACAGTAGCCTTTGTGTGCAATTACAGAGGTCAAATGTTTCCTGTAGTTTTTCACCAGGTTTGCACACACTGCAGCAGGGATTTTGGTCCAGTCATCTAGAGATGGGATTTATGGCTCTTTGAGGGAATCCGGATCTTTATGGCTTGTTCCTTTCAAAGAGCCGTTCAAAAAACTGGCTCATATGGCTCTTTTTTTTGTTTGTTTGTTTGTTTGTTTGTTTGTTTTAAGTATTTTAGGCGTAATTATCAATTTCTGCCATGTGCGCATTCGTGGTGGTGCATGCTGCAGCGTGCATGTGCACTTTGCCATTACAATGCATTCTGGTTAGAAATTCCTAGCGCCATTTGTGACATAAATTGATAATTAAGCCTAAAAATATTGAGAGAGAGAGAGAGAGAGCGAGAGAGAGAGAGAGAGAGAGAGAGAGATAGAGAGAGAGAGAGAGAGAGAAATGAGCCATCTCAATGTCACTTTTCAAATTTGCTCCCTTATTCTGTGTCTCCCTACCTTTTCTGCCAGCAGTGGACATCAACATGAATCCTTGGGGAGAACAGCATGCTCAGGCAAAAGACTGGTGTTGACTGACTGAAATCTCGTTCCAAACGAGAAGAGAACAGGGAATAGAAACCTGACATTAAACCAAACCTGTTGTTGCTTAAAGTAGCCAGTAGGTGGGTTTAACGCATTGTAAATAACCAAGGAAACCTATACTGAGAAACAAAAATGAATGAAAGGTCATTAAGACCAACACCATTTGTTTTTGTTCTTTCCATATATTTTTTGATTTTGAAAGTTTTTGTATTGCACATGTTCTTTTTTCTATTCACTTTAAATCTGATATCACAGTCATTATCAACCATTATCTGAGTTTGAATTATTTGGAAATACTGATTATAACCCCATTATAGTATGTTGAAAAGAATTTTGGTCTGAATTCATTGTAAATATTCCACTAGGTGGTACAACATCCCTCTGCCTAGACATCAATACTGTGGATTTACCTTGTACATGGATGTGTATGTGTGTGATGCTACCCTGACTTGTTATTCATGCAATAGTTAAACACATAAATAAACATTAAAAACAAAGCCAGCTGCAATGAATGTTTGTTCAAAATAGTTTTAGTGCAAAAACAGAACATACAATACAATACAACACACATTTTGATAGAAAATATATAAATAAATAAATACAGAATACAATAACTAAGTCAGCTGCAGTGAGTGCAAAAATGTCACAGTATCACACGATAGAAACAAAAACAGTGTAAAATATTGGTTATTTTCAGTAACAGTAGATAAAACTAGAATAATTACAGAATACAGAATACAATAAAAAGGTGCAGAGTTGCACCGAGCTGCAGAGCTTATTTTCACGACACAAGAACCCCCCCCCCCCTGCAGGAGTACTCATGTGAAGGCACATGCTGCCTGTGCCCCTCCCCCCATAGCTGCTCTCTTTCTATGCGTGGGGGGAGCCACAGCCGCAACCGCAACTGGATGTTCCTGGGAGCTGTGTGAAACAAACACGCATGAAAAAAAAAAAAGAACGACAAAAAGAACGGCTCCCGTGCAGCCGCGACTCGGCTCCCTTCGTTCATATTAAAGAGCCGTTCAAAAGAATCAGCTCGTTCGCGAACGTCACAACACTATACAGATCTTCTCCAAATCTTTCAGGTTTGGAGTTTCAGCTCCCCCCAAAGATTTTATATTGAGTTCAGGTCTGGAGACTGGCCAGGTCACTCCAGGACCTTGAAATGCTTCTTACAGAGCCCCTCCTTAGTTGCCCTGGCTGTGTGTTTGGGGTCATTGTCATGCTGGAAGACCCAGCCATGACCCATCTTCAATGCTCTTACTGAGGGAAGGAGGTTGTTTGCCAAAATCTCACAATACATGACCCCATCCATCCTCCCTTCAATACAGTGCAGTCGTCCTGTCCCCTTTGCAGAAGAGCACCCCCAGAGTATGATGTTTCCACCCCCATGCTTCACGGTTGGGATGGTTTTCTTGGGGTTGTTCTCATCCTCTAAACATGGTAAGTGGAGTTGATTCCAAAAAGCTCTATTCTGGTCTCATCTGACCACATGACCTTCTCCCATGTCTCTTCTGGATCATCCAGATGGTCACTGGTGAACTTCAAACGGGCCTGGACATGTGCTGGCTTGAGCAGGGGGACCTTACTGCCCTGCAGGATTTTAAACCATGACAGCATCATGTGTTACTAATATAATCTTTGTGACTCTGGTCCCAGCTCTCTTCAGGTCATTGACCAGGTCCTCCTGTGTAGTTCTGAGCTTTCTCAGAATCACCCTTACCCCACAAAGTGAGATCTTGCATGGAATCCCAGACCGAGGGAGATTGACAGTCATCTTGTGTTTCTTCCACTTTCTAATAAATAATCATAACAGTTGTTGTCTTCTACCAAGCTGCTTGCCTGTTGTCCTGTAGTCCATCCCAGCCTTGTGCAGGTCTACAGTTTTGTCTCTGGTGTCCTTAGACAGCTCTTTGGTCTTGCTATGGTGGACAGGTTGGAGTGTGATTGATGGAGTGTGTGAACAGGTGTCTTTTATACAGGTAACAAGTTCAAACAGGTGCAATTAATACAGGTACAGAGTGCAGAATAAGAATTTCTTAAAGAAAAATTAACAGGTCTGTGTGAGCCAGAATTCTTGCTGGTTGGTAGGTGTTCAAATACTTATTTGCAGCAGTAACATACAAATAAATTATTAAAAAAATCATACATTGTGATTTCTGGATTTTTTTTTTTTTTTTAGATTATGTCTCTCACAGTGGACATGCACCTAAGATGAAAATTTCAGACCCCTCCATGATTTCTAAGTGGGAGAACTTGCAAAATCACAGGGTGTTCAAATACTTATTTTCTTCACTGTAGGTTCACAGGGCAGTGACAGGCTTAATAATGGGTTCACACAGCAGTGACAGGGTTAATAATGTTTCATACAGCAGTGTCTGGGTTAATAGGTTTATACAGCAGTGACGGGGTTAATAACAGGTTCATACGGGAGTGAAGTGGTTAAAAACAGGTTTATACAGCAGTGACGGGGTTAATAATGTTTCATACAGCAGTGACGTGGTTAATAACGGGTTCGAGTTGCAGTGACATGGTTAATAACGGGTTTGAGCTGCAGTGACGTGGTTAATAATGGATTTGAGCTGCAGTGACGGGGTTAATAACGGGTTTGAGCTGCAGTGACGGGGTTAATAATGGGTTTGAGCTGCAGTGACGGGGTTAATAACGGGTTTGAGCTGCAGTGACGGGGTTAATAACGGGTTTGAGCTGCAGTGACGGGGTTAATAACGGGTTTGAGCTGCAGTGATGTGGTTAATAATGGGTTCGAGCTGCAGTGACGTGGTTAATAATGGGTTTGAGCTGCAGTGACGGGGTTAATAACAGGTTTGAGCTGCAGTGATGTGGTTAATAATGGGTTCGAGCTGCAGTGACATGGTTAACGGGTTTGAGCTGCAGTGACGGGGTTAATAACGGGTTTGAGCTGCAGTGACATGGTTAATAACGGGTTTGAGCTGCAGTGACGGGGTTAATAACGGGTTTGAGCTGCAGTGACGGGGTTAATAATGGGTTCAAGCTGCAGTGACATGGTTAATAACGGGTTTGAGCTGCAGTGACGGGGTTAATAACGGGTTTGAGCTGCAGTGACGGGGTTAATAACGGGTTTGAGCTGCAGTGACATGGTTAATAACGGGTTTGAGCTGCAGTGACATGGTTAATAACGGGTTTGAGCTGCAGTGCTGCAGTGACAGGGTTAATAACGGGTTTGAGCTGCAGTGCTGCAGTGCTGCAGTGACAGGGTTAATAACGGGTTTGAGCTGCAGTGCTGCAGTGACAGGGTTAATAACAGGTTTGAGCTGCAGTGCTGCAGTGCTAGGGTTAATAACGGGTTTGAGCTGCAGTGACGGGGTTAATAACGGGTTTGAGCTGCAGTGCTGCAGTGACAGGGTTAATAACGGGTTTGAGCTGCAGTGCTGCAGTGACAGGGTTAATAACGGGTTTGAGCTGCAGTGACGGGGTTAATAATGGGTTTGAGCTGCAGTGACGGGGTTAATAACGGGTTTGAGCTGCAGTGATGTGGTTAATAATGGGTTCGAGCTGCAGTGATGTGGTTAATAACGGGTTTGAGCTGCAGTGATGTGGTTAATAACGGGTTCGAGCTGCAGTGACATGGTTAATAACGGGTTCGAGCTGCAGTGACGGGGTTAATAACGGGTTTGAGCTGCAGTGACGGGGTTAATAACGGGTTTGAGCTGCAGTGACGGGGTTAATAATGGGTTCGAGCTGCAGTGACGGGGTTAATAACGGGTTTGAGCTGCAGTGATGTGGTTAATAACGGGTTTGAGCTGCAGTGATGTGGTTAATAACGGGTTCGAGCTGCAGTGATGTGGTTAATAACGGGTTTGAGCTGCAGTGATGTGGTTAATAACGGGTTCGAGCTGCAGTGACATGGTTAATAACGGGTTCGAGCTGCAGTGATGTGGTTAATAACGGGTTTGAGCTGCAGTGATGTGGTTAATAACGGGTTCGAGCTGCAGTGACATGGTTAATAACGGGTTCGAGCTGCAGTGACGGGGTTAATAACGGGTTTGAGCTGCAGTGACATGGTTAATAACGGGTTTGAGCTGCAGTGACGGGGTTAATAACGGGTTTGAGCTGCAGTGACGGGGTTAATAATGGGTTCGAGCTGCAGTGACGGGGTTAATAACGGGTTTGAGCTGCAGTGACGGGGTTAATAACGGGTTTGAGCTGCAGTGCTGCAGTGACAGGGTTAATAACGGGTTTGAGCTGCAGTGCTGCAGTGCTGCAGTGACAGGGTTAATAACGGGTTTGAGCTGCAGTGACGGAGTTAATAACGGGTTTGAGCTGCAGTGCTGCAGTGACAGGGTTAATAACGGGTTTGAGCTGCAGTGACGGGGTTAATAACGGGTCAAAACCTCTATCAAAAAAGATTGAATCTCATATTTGAGAGCCTTATGTAGGATGGTCTCCATTATCACCTGACAAAGTTTGATCCGGATCTGATCTGGATTGTGGATTTTGTGGACATTTGAATTTAATAATGAAAAGCCCATTTGCTGTACATTTTGCATTATATCACAATCAAAAGTGCCTCAGTCACTCTTGTTTTTCTCTTATGGATTCACCTACACCACCAAAACTGGATGCAGATTCCAGTTTTCTGCCTGTTTGCTTGTCTTCCAGTTATCAGAAATCAAGTGCCAAAAAGCAACGACACATTGTGGACATCAGAGATAACCAATGTTCTGTGAAAATGAGCTGAAAAAGAATTCAGAAACAGAAAAACACCACAACAAAACTTCTGTTCACGTGCCTGAACTAAAAACATCCTGCTGACATGGTGAGGTTAGACTTTACTTGTGTGAAGCGCTGTGAGGCAGCTTTGCTGTCATTTGGTTCTATATAAATGAAATAAAATGAAAATTAAATTGAAATTGACATTTGATCACATCTAATTTAGTTTCTAAAAAGTCAATTCTAATAGGACTTTGACCTTGAACATTTTTCCAAGGTAAAAATTTGTGGAATTGGAAACTAGTGTTGGCAGAGGTTTGCGCTCTAGTTTCTAGCGCGGTGTTCTAGTTCAGAGCGCAGCTCTGTAGTTCCGAGCGCGGCGGTCTCGTTGGTAATTATGTTTGGGTGAAAACATGATGTCACTGAAGTTTGTGAAATAGCATTCAGCGGATTGTGTTTGTGGTGTAGTGACGGCGGCGGTGACATCACAGTGGCGTATTACCAGTCAGAGTTTGACGTCCCCGTCCCACAGCAGGACGCCATCGATGACGCCATCGAATCTCTGGAGCCTCTGGTGGGACTCCAGCAAAGTTCCAAGTCACGGCTGCTGCTGAGACCCGTCAGCCCGCTGGAGGTCGCCAGTGTGACGACAGGAGGTTTGAACTCCACAGGAAATAAATACATCATCACCTTTACAGCCCATTTTCTTTAAGCAACTTGAGGGACAAAGAGTGTCCTCAGAACCTGACTGAACACACAGTGAGGGAAGCCACCAAGGTGTCCACTGGCTTCGGTCACAGCTTCATATTGGTGCCTTACAGATGCATCTGATTGACAGTTTGGCCAAAAGCACAAAACAAGCCGAGATTTGATGGTTTTTGTAATTCTGTTAATGAACAGAATTACTTTGTAGATTGTCTTAGATTTTTATTAGATTTTATTTATTAGGTTTTAGAGTTAGTTTATTAATTAGATTTAAAGGTGTTCATTTGCATTTTGATTTTGTTTTTTTGTTTTTTTTTTACATATATATATATATTTTATTTTGTTTGACCTTTGAGTGTGCTGCCTTTGAAACTCACATTTGGCTCCTTCATATGATTTTTTTTTTTTTTAATCCTGTGATATCTCAACAGCAGATGGTGAGCTGGCTGTAAAAGTGATGTTTTTTGTGTTCTTGTTTTTTTTTAAACTAACTTTGATGTCATTTTGCAGCTTTGGATCCACGTTTGACTCGAACGTCTTTATTTGGTGAGTTTTCTGCAGATGATCAGTTTTTTCTGGCTCCGCCCACTTCCACAGCCACGCAGGTTGGATGAAGTGGTGACTGTTAGCGGGCCGTAGATGTGAATGTGTCTGTCTGTCTGTGGCTCAGTGACAGATGGGTGTCTTGTCCAGGGTGAAACCCACCTCTCACCCAGTGACCTCTAGGATAGGCTCCACTGCCTGATCCTTGATTGGAGTAAGCGGGTATAGGACACGAATGAATGATGAAAAAAAGAAAAACAGTTTTATTCGAGGCTTTGAACCATTTAGTGAAACGAAAATGAAACCAGAATTTTTTTCCCAATTGGTTCATGATATTTTAATGTTTCTGCTTTTGGGTTTTACCCAGAAATTGACATTCCTGATCCGGTTAAAGTTCCACGTCAGCTGTGGCAGACTGAAAACACTGTACATGTCAGACTTGTATGTGGCACTATAACGCTCCCACAAGAAATAGAAGATGATGCAGCGTTCTGTAGCAGATGGCAGGAGCGAGACCCTGAGTCAAATAAAGACTTTAAGAGAAAGACGGTCTGATCACCTGAAACAGACATATTGTGTGTTAAAGTGAAGCCGTGTGTTTGTGTATTTTTGTGTTGCTCTGTTTGATTTGATTGATTAATTAATTGTTCTCAGCCTCACAGACCAATATAATGAACCGAGCGCTAACCAGCAACTCAACTCAACTCAACCTTTATTTCTAAAGCATGTTTAAAATGACAGCAGTTGACCAAAGTGCTGCACATAATTTAACAAATGGGCACCAAGTTACCCCCAATTGTAACTAAATGAATGAAAAATAACAATAAAATTACAACAGGCAATAAAACAGTTAAGACAAAGTAAAATACAGAGCAAAAAGTAGTAGAAAATAATTTAATTTGATATAATTAAATTTTATTTACACAGCACCAAATCACAGCAAAGGTGCCTCAGGCGCAACACATAAGTAAGGTCTAACCTCACCAGCTAAAGCTCCAGTCCTCATATCATCATTCATACAGACTGTTTCAAATATTAAAACCATTCACACACTGAGGAAATAAACGTCTTAATCAAGACTGGATTCATCATCACAGCCTGACGAGACAACGTCTTTGTTTTGGAAGATGACATCTAGGAAATACATTAATTCCTTATTGTGGAAATTACTAAAGAAAGGCAGCGTTTTCAATGTCATCCCTCAGTGTTTGTCTGCTCCGGGTGATTCTCAGCCTGAACCAGAGAACTCCAGAACTTTGTCCCAACAAGAAAAATAACAGGAAGTGAATCTCACCGGGTCGTTGTAAACTGAAACCTTTTCAAGAATGAAAAACTAACTATTAACTGGTTACCATTATTTTAAAATAAGAATTCTGTTCCAGAACATAAAAAATAGCAAGTGTGTGGTTGCATTTTCGTTCCACGAACAAGTTCAGAGCCTTTTAAGGACAGTTTTGTTCACTGTGATGTCGGATGATTGACACAAACGCATGTTTTTCAAATAATATTAAACAATCATGACTATCATTAAAAACAATCTTTGCACAGATATTTAAACATGTTCAGAAATATGTTCATAATGTCTACATTCAAAGTTTGAAATTAAAAATGTGTCCAGAAATGGAGAACCCAAACCCACATTCACTTTGAAGATTTACCATTTAATTTTTGCTCGTTTTGATTGGTGACTGAATTCTTTCACATTTTTCATGTCAGGAAACATTTTCGAGGTCAATGTCAGTAGGTCGGGAGTCGTGGAGTCTCCAGGGTTTCCGGACTCGCCGTACGCCCCCAACTGTTACCTGCAGTGGAGACTGCGGGCCGAGCCAGGTCACCGTATCCGGCTGGACTTCGACACCCTCTTCCTGGAGGACGACTGCCAGCAGGACTTCATCAAGATCTACGACTCGCTGGTTCCAATCGAGCACCGCGTGCTGACAGAGTAAGACCACCATGCTGACGGGATTACAGGTCTGTAGTCTCACGGCTCATTGGTCCTACAGGCCACTGGTCCAGCGTCCCATAGGACCAATGAGCCGTGAGACTATTGAGCCGTTCCCACAACAGCGCATCCTGTTTGTTTGTTTGTTTGTTTGTTTGTAGGAAGTGTGGGTACTCTCACGGTCTTTCCTTTCTTTCGTCTGGAAATGTCATGCTGTTGACTCTGGTCACCAGTGAGGAAAAGAACTTCCCTGGCTTCAGAGCCAGTTATTCCCAGATCCTCCTGACTGAAGGAAGTACGTGGTCATTACCCACAGTACAACATTGCCGGAGGATTTTCTGAAAAAATGCAGTGTTCATGTCATGTGACTGTTTGACGTACAGAGTGCGGTGGGAAACTGTCGGGACTCAAAGGCTCCTTCTCCTCGCCGTTCTTCCCGTCTTACTACCCTCCAAAGACTATGTGTGTCTGGAACATTGAGGTGAGAACTGAACCGGCTCGTCTCAAAAACACCTCTGCACACTGGGATTTGGTGCACCCTCTAGGCTGGAGGCATGAAAGGTCATCCTCCTGCTGCTTCCTCAAGCCTGCACATGTGACTTCCTGTATAAGTTCTTCCTTTGGTTCCTGTGGGGTTCCTGTTGGGCTCCTGTGGGCTGTCAGGTGGTTTGGGGGTGGGGCTAGTGTCCATGCAGTCTCAGCAGCAGGAGCGTGCGCGTGTGAAGATTTTAGACTCGTAGCTTCATGATGAAGTGATACAGAGAAGGATTTTCTTTCACCAAATGGATCAAATGCAGGCTAACATCTCAGATGGACCTTCTAGCAATTTGTAGCTGAACTTTCAGGTCTTTTTTTTTTTTATAAAACCCTCCTCTGTACCACTTTATCATGAAGCTGTATCACTGGAGATACAAAATGTAAAATGTGCACTGTGCACAATTTCTCCAATCACAGCCACAGAAGCCTATAACTTCTTCTATGTTGTCTGGATGTCTTGGTGGCTTTCCTCAGTCTTCTTCAGTTTTTAGAACTGTCTGCTCCACACAGATTTACCATAGAGTGTCATACTGTTTGTATTTCTTCACAACAATGTAAATAAAGTCCAAGACATGTTCAGTGGCAGCTTCACCATCAGAGAACCTCGTCCACAACGACCACAAAAGACTCCAAGCTGTCAGTGATATTAAAGGGGGCGACACACGGCGTTAAGAACAGGGGCATGTAAACTTTTGATCAGATTCATTTGGGTCATTTCTGTTGTTATTATGATTTTAAAAAGAGGAAACACAGTTGTTTGACAATAAATGGCTTCACAGAACCACTAACCATGAGTGGAAAAAAGTTACTGTCTTATTATTCAGATTCTGTGAACAATGGCCAAAAAAAAAAAAAAACCAAAAACAAATTCTGCCAGGGGATGTAAACTTATGAGCACAACTGTACGAGGTCTGTCAATAAAGTATAGGTCGGTTTCAGCATTTTATCCGGATATTCCACTGTTAAAGGAGATTTTTTTAATGAAAGACGTGCGGACGGGTCCGCGCGTCGGGACGCAGCCGGCGCAGTGCGGCGGCACAGGAAAAACACCTCCGTGTTGATAACCATTTGTAAAATCCAGGCGGCTTTTGATGGCTTTCAGTGGAGTGAGTATATGAGAAATTGTTTAACAGCTAGACATGTTCCAACTTGTCCTTAAGACTTCCAACGGAGGTGTTTTTCCTGTGGCGGAGCGTCGCAGCGGCTGCGAGCCGACGCTGCAATCCGTCCGCACGTCTTGCATTAAAAAAATCCCCTTTAACAGTGGAATATCCGGATAAAATGCTGAAACCGACTTCTTCTGAAACTTCTCTGTTCTCTCACGACGTCCTGGATCAATAGAGCCTGAAATGTGGAGGTTTTCAGCTTGAAACAGGCTGACGACGGCGCCTGAGAGCGCTGCACGACATCTCGCTCTGTGGGAAGTCCTTAAAGCGACAGTATCACCTCAAAATCTCTCATCAGCCATTAAAATTTTCACCGAAAACCAGCTTAATTTTTCTAACCGTGTCCACTTCGATGTGTCTCACAGGTTTAGAAAAAATTTTGATCAAACAAAGCGCCAGTCTCTCAGCAACTTCTCAGACAAAGGAATTCCGACGAGGGGCTGGACGACTCCTCCCACAAGGAGTGCTCACAGGCGAATGACGTCACCGACAGGCGTGGAAAAACTCACGCATGCGCACGAGGGTTCAAGCATGTCTGACGTAAAAACATATGAATGAAATCCATATAGTTTTTGAAAAAAATAAAAAGGACCTATACTTTATTGACAGACCTCGTATACACACACAAGTGCACACGCACATGTCTACATGCACACATGTACACACGTGTAGGGGAAACTGGGGCAGTAGCTGTATCTGCAGTACTACATATATATGGCAGATACGCCATATTTTTATACATAAAGATGCCCCCCTTATAAATTAGTGTTTTGTTTTTGGATACATTAACGGTAAAACTAAGGCAAGTGAAGTCAGTTTTTTTCCTATCAAAACTAAATTTTGTGGATGTCAGTGTCTTTGTATTTAATTCTCACAACAGAGGAAAGGTGGCCCAAAAAATTATTAGTTAGAAGACTACCCCGTCCAACTGATGAGCATGTGTTATGTCTTCTCCAGACTGTCAGCTATTTGATAACATGACTCGTGTGTCACATGCACCCGTTGCACAGTGAATCAGTCTAGAAAGTGATTTACTAAGCCCCAGTATCAAGTGGATGACAAATATTACTTGTTGAAGCTTATACGTTTATTTTTGCATGAATTATTTCTATCATTTGTGTATATAAACAACTGTTTTCATGTTTGAACAGAAATGATGACAGCTGTATTTATAATAGTTTGTAAAGGACTTATAGCACTATGTAAGACACTCACACATTACATAGCTGGTTTTCTGGATTATAGTTTGTATATGCATCAGCATATATTTAATAATTTTGAAGAAATCTTTATAATCACGTGTTTTTTCATGATATTCTAAGTTGATCACTGTGCCCCATGAATTAGTGTCTGGGGCACATTGAATCAAAAATTTTAAAATTGATTTTAAACATCTGTAAATTACACTTTGGGAGACATAAATTATACAGCCTTATAAACAATAACTTGCTGTATTAAATCCACAATAGAATGACCTAAACCTTTGCATAATGTGTTTATGCTGCCACAAAACAACATTTCTGATCCACTGTGTCCCAGCTTCCCCTGTACACAGACATACGCACACACACACACACACACACACACACACACACACACACACACACACACACACACCGACATAATGACATCATTTTTTTTTTATGTTTTTTTTTTTTGTCAGTGACACATTTAAACACGTTTATTTTTTCTGACTTTGTTTTCTCGTCGTCAGGTTCCCTCAGACAACATTGTGAAGATTCACTTCACCAAGTTCTCCGTGTCCGACCCGGGTCAGTCCAGCCACCAGTGTTCCACAGACTATGTCGACATCAGCGGTCAAAGGTTGTTTGCATTTTGTTAAACTATATTGATTTATTTTCTTGATTTATTTGGTCACTTTGGTGCCTTTTGAAGCCCCTCCCACCCTGTGCACAGACCTGTGGGTGTGTCCACTGTGAAATATTCACTTATTTCAGCAAATCATCTACACGAAGCTTGTAACTCCAAACCTGGTGAATGAGGCTTATGTTGGGTCCAGTCTCAAGTTTAAAACTCTTTGTGTCTGTCCTCAGTCTTAAAACATGGTTTGGTCCTCAGATTGTATTTTAAGACACTATGAATCAAAACTATGAATTCACACTCGCCGACGGCATCTTGTCAACAAGGTGCACGTCGCTCATACTCGCATCACGGAGGATCAGCTGCTGATGAATCCCACACCTTCTATATAACAACAGCGTGTCCCCTGCATCCAACCATCCTACTTACAGTTAGACACAATCCAACCACTAGGGGCAGTGTGCAGCCAGGGTCCGACACCCCGGGACCAACTCAAGGTGTAAAGATGCTGCCTTGCTCAGGGCCAGAGAAAGGAGCTGACCCTAAATAAGCATGTTTGTGACTGTGGGAGGAAACGAGAACAGACACAGGGAGAGCAATCGAAACACCACACATAAAGGATGGGAAGCGAACCCATGACCTTCTTGCTGTGAGGCATCAGTGCTAACCACTAAGCCACAGTAAACGTTCATGGTCATTTGCATTTGGAACCGCCTCCAATTAACCATTTATATGGTAACAGAACATCCGTTTGCTGCTTGTGTTCTTCACTGGAACAAACCAGTGAAACGGAGCTCGAGGTGTTTGTTTGGTCACAGCAGAGATGACTAAATAAATACAGCGAGTGGCAACACGAGGTGGTGACACCGAGCCCACCAGAGGATTTGATCCCCCTCCAATGGTAACAAGCATTCAGTCATGGAGTCACATGTTTCTTAATTCAGACATCAGGGTCACATAATTTAAAGAAGCTTTAATGAGCTCACCACAAGAACAAGCATCAGACTTTCCATTGACACACAGCATCAGCGGTGCCGCCCAGCTGCTTTACGGACGACCCTGCTGAACTTCTAAAAGTATTTGCTGCCTGTTTTTGTAGGTTGTGTGGTCCAAAGCCAAACACCACAGTGATCATCACCGTCCGAAACAACGCTGTCACGGTCATATTTCAGTCTGACTCGTCCCATGTTGACCAGGGTTTCATCGCTGAGTTTGAAGCTTTTGTCCCCACAAACCGTAAGACGTCACACCTCACAAACACAGACGCAAGACAAATCACAGGACAGAGCACCATTTTCACGTTCCAGAGTGCATAGTCATATCTGCATGACACAGATCCATTTGGTCAGGGTCCATTTAGAGGGTCAGGGTCCTTCAATCAAGGTCTCCATTGGAACCATCTTTAAAAGGTTCCTGTACCTTTACAAAATCTAACCTTAGCTCCAAACGGACTTTATGTATATCATTAAAATCATGTTCAACAAAAACTCGCGTGAAAATGAAGTAGATGTTCGAACTGTAGACTGAGCCACATGGTGACCTCTGACCTCAAGAACAAAATGAAGCTTTGATGTGATGAAATCCATCAGCTTACACATTATGACTGAAAAATGCTAAAATATACTGATGTGACAATTGAAATTCAATGAATTTCTACAGTGTCGAAACACAACATAAGCCATTTCATTCAGGTTGAACTCTGACCCACACCATGAGCAAGGCACAGTGGTGACTGCGGTCAGGACAAACTCAGCAGACAACCATCTTCTTTGACCAAATTAACAATAAATCCACACTAAGTCACACCCACGAGATAGCCAACCAATGAAATCAGCCCTGACATGCTGTCATGTGACAGAAGCTGCTGTTTTCTCTCTATGATGTCACTGAGCAGCCTGTCCGGGCCGGTTCCCATGCACCAACAACCTGTGCATCGACGCCGCGCTGCGCTGCGATGGCTGGGAGGACTGCAGCGACGGCAGCGACGAACTCCACTGCCGTGAGTCCAAAATCAAAGTGTTTATTTGTTTGTTTGTTTGTCTGGTTTCTGTGATTAAAACAAACAAAAATGGAGTGACAGCAGCGACCAGAGAAAGAGAGAAGACACAGAGAGAGACAGGGAGGGAGAAAGAAGAAGAGAGAGTGGGAAAAATGAATGAATGAATGAATTTATTCAGCACACACAGACCCAAAATAACAAAGTGAACTCAAAGAAAACAATCCAACAGCACGCCCATGTGGACAAAAGGGTGGAGGCAGAAGCAAAAGCTTATAAACGCCCCTCACCCCCACCCCCCAACCAAAAAAGTAAAAATGTACACATATGTATAGAAAAATATACATACACACATGATAACTAATACAAAATATAAATTAATCACTGAACTAAAATTTCAAAAGACAAACATGCAAACAGCAGTACACCAACCCCCCCCCCCCCCCAAAAAAAAACCAAAATTGATAAACTGAATTAATCACAGCATAAGAAGTAATTAGATGATTTTTGTAGAACCTTTAGAAGACACCCAGGTTACCGAGTGACTTTATGTTATCAGAGCAGGAAAATATGAACACGTTTAACAGAAACACAGTGACTTAATGTTATCAAAGAGGAGAGACAGAGGGAGAAAAGAGGAGAGACAAAGAGGGAGAAAAGAGGAGAGACAAGGAGGGAGAAAAGAGGAGAGATGAGAAGAGAGAAAAGTGGAGAGACAGAGGGAGAAAAGAGGAGAGACAAAGAGGGAGAAAAGAGGAGAGACAGAGGGAGAAAAGAGGAGAGACAGAGGGAGAAAAGAGGAGCGATGAGAAGAGAGAAAAGCGGAGAGACAGAGGGAGAAAAGAGGAGAGATGAGAAGAGAGAAAAGCGGAGAGACAGAGGGAGAAAAGAGGAGAGACAAAGACGGAGAAAAGAGGAGAGACAGAGGGAGAAAAGAGGAGAGATGAGAAGAGAGAAAAGCGGAGAGACAAGGAGGGAGAAAAGAGGAGAGACAGGGAGAAAAGAGGAGAGATGAGAAGAGAGAAAAGCGGAGAGACAGGGAGAAAAGAGGAGAGATGAGAAGAGAGAAAAGCGGAGAGACGGGGACAAAAGAGGAGAGATGAGAAGAGAGAAAAGCGGAGAGACAGAGGGAGAAAAGAGGAGAGATGAGAAGAGAGAAAAGAGGAGAGACAGAGGGAGAAAAGAGGAGAGATGAGAAGAGAGAAAAGAGGAGAGACAGAGGGAGAAAAGAGGAGAGACAGAGGGAGAAAAGAGGAGAGACAGAGGGAGAAAAGAGGAGCGATGAGAAGAGAGAAAAGAGGAGAGACAGAGGGACAAAAGAGGAGAGATGAGAAGAGAGAAAAGAGGAGAGACAGAGGGAGAAAAGAGGAGAGACAGAGGGAGAAAAGAGGAGCGATGAGAAGAGAGAAAAGCGGAGAGACAGAGGGAGAAAAGAGGAGAGATGAGAAGAGAGAAAAGCGGAGAGACAGAGGGAGAAAAGAGGAGAGACAAAGACGGAGAAAAGAGGAGAGACAGAGGGAGAAAAGAGGAGAGATGAGAAGAGAGAAAAGCGGAGAGACAAGGAGGGAGAAAAGAGGAGAGACAGGGAGAAAAGAGGAGAGATGAGAAGAGAGAAAAGCGGAGAGACAGGGAGAAAAGAGGAGAGATGAGAAGAGAGAAAAGCGGAGAGACAGGGAGAAAAGAGGAGAGAGAAAAGCGGAGAGACAGAGGGACAAAAGAGGAGAGATGAGAAGAGAGAAAAGCGGAGAGACAGAGGGAGAAAAGAGGAGCGATGAGAAGAGAGAAAAGCGGAGAGACAGAGGGAGAAAAGAGGAGAGATGAGAAGAGAGAAAAAAGCGGAGAGACAGAGGGAGAAAAGAGGAGAGATGAGAAGAGAGAAAAAAGCGGAGAGACAGAGGGAGAAAAGAGGAGAGATGAGAAGAGAGAAAAAAGCGGAGAGACAGAGGGAGAAAAGAGGAGAGACAAAGAGGGAGAAAAGAGGAGAGACAAGGAGGGAGAAAAGAGGAGAGATGAGAAGAGAGAAAAGAGGAGAGACAGAGGGAGAAAAGAGGAGAGACAAAGAGGGAGAAAAGAGGAGAGATGAGAAGAGAGAAAAGCGGAGAGACAGAGGGAGAAAAGAGGAGAGATGAGAAGAGAGAAAAGCAGAGAGACAGAAGGGAGAAAAGAGGAGAGATGAGAAGAGAGAAAAGCGGAGAGACAGAGGGAGAAAAGAGGAGAGACAAAGAGGGAGAAAAGAGGAGAGACAGAGGGAGAAAAGAGGAGAGATGAGAAGAGAGAAAAGCGGAGAGACAAGGAGGGAGAAAAGAGGAGAGACAAGGAGGGAGAAAAGAGGAGAGACAAGGAGGGAGAAAAGAGGAGAGACAGAGAGGGAGAAAAGAGGAGAGATGAGAAGAGAGAAAAAAGCGGAGAGACAGAGGGACAAAAGAGGAGAGATGAGAAGAGAGAAAAGCGGAGAGACAGAGGGACAAAAGAGGAGAGATGAGAAGAGAGAAAAGCGGAGAGACAGAGGGACAAAAGAGGAGAGATGAGAAGAGAGAAAAAAGCAGAGAGACACAGGGAGAAAAGAGGAGAGATGAGAAGAGAGAAAAGTGGAGAGACAGGGAGAAAACAGGAGAGATGAGAAGAGAGAAAAGCAGAGAGACAGAGGGACAAAAGAGGAGAGATGAGAAGAGAGAAAAGCAGAGAGACAGAGGGACAAAAGAGGAGAGATGAGAAGAGAGAAAAGCAGAGAGACAGAGGGACAAAAGAGGAGAGATGAGAAGAGAGAAAAGCAGAGAGACAGAGGGACAAAAGAGGAGAGATGAGAAGAGAGAAAAGCGGAGAGACAGAGGGAGAAAAGCGGAGAGATGAGAAGAGAGAAAAGCGGAGAGACAGAGGGAGAAAAGAGGAGAGACAAAGAGGGAGAAAAGAGGAGAGACAAGGAGGGAGAAAAGCGGAGAGACAGAGGGAGAAAAGAGGAGAGATGAGAAGAGAGAAAAGCAGAGAGACAGAGGGAGAAAAGAGGAGAGACAAAGAGGGAGAAAAGAGGAGAGACAAAGAGGGAGAAAAGAGGAGAGATGAGAAGAGAGAAAAGCGGAGAGACAGAGGGAGAAAAGAGGAGAGACAAGGAGGGAGAAAAGAGGAGAGACAAGGAGGGAGAAAAGAGGAGAGACAGAGAGGGAGAAAAGAGGAGAGACAAAGAGGGAGAAAAGAGGAGAGATGAGAAGAGAGAAAAGCAGAGAGACAGAGGGAGAAAAGAGGAGAGACAAGGAGGGAGAAAAGAGGAGAGACAGAGGGAGAAAAGAGGAGAGACAAGGAGGGATAAAAGAGGAGAGACAGAGAGGGAGACAGAGGAGAGACAGAGGGAGAAAAGAGGAGAGACAGAGGGAGAAAAGAGGAGAGACAAGGAGGGAGAAAAGAGGAGAGACAGAGGGAGAAAAGAGGAGAGATGAGAAGAGAGAAAAGTGGAGAGTCAGAGGGAGAAAAGAGGAGAGATGAGAAGAGAGAAAAGCGGAGAGACAGAGGGAACAAAGAGGAGAGATGAGAAGAGAGAAAAGCGGAGAGACAGAGGGAGAAAAGAGGAGAGACAGAGGGAGAAAAGAGGAGAGACAAGGAGGGAGAAAAGGAGAGAGAGAGGGAGAAAAGAGGAGAGACAGAGAGGGAGAAAAGAGGAGAGATGAGAAGAGAGAAAAGAGGAGAGACAAGGAGGGAGAAAAGAGGAGAGACAGAGAGGGAGAAAAGAGGAGAGATGAGAAGAGAGAAAAGAGGAGAGACAAGGAGGGAGAAAAGAGGAGAGACAAGGAGGGAGAAAAGAGGAGAGACAGAGAGAAAAGAGGAGAGACAGAGAGGGAGAAAAGAGGAGAGATGAGAAGAGAGAAAAGAGGAGAGACAGAGGGAGAAAAGAGGAGAGACAGAGGGAGAAAAGAGGAGAGACAAGGAGGGAGAAAAGAGGAGAGATGAGAAGAGAGAAAAGAGGAGAGACAAGGAGGGAGAAAAGAGGAGAGACAAGGAGGGAGAAAAGAGGAGAGAGAGAGAGGGAGAAAAGAGGAGAGACAGAGAGGGAGAAAAGAGGAGAGACAAGGAGGGAGAAAAGAGGAGAGACAGAGAGAAAAGAGGAGAGACAGAGAGGGAGAAAAGAGGAGAGACAGAGGGAGAAAAGAGGAGAGACAGAGAGAAAAGAGGAGAGACAGAGAGAAAAGAGGAGAGACAGAGAGAAAAGAGGAGAGACAGAGAGGGAGAAAAGAGGAGAGACAGAGAGAAAAGAGGAGAGACAGAGAGGGAGAAAAGAGGAGAGATGAGAAGAGTGAAAAGAGGAGAGATGAGAAGAGAGAAAAGCGGAGAGACAAGGAGGGAGAAAAGAGGAGAGACAAGGAGGGAGAAAAGAGGAGAGACAAGGAGGGAACAAAGAGGAGAGATGAGAAGAGAGAAAAGCGGAGAGACAGAGGGAGAAAAGAGGAGAGACAAGGAGGGAGAAAAGAGGCGAGACAAGGAGGGAGAAAAGGAGAGACAGAGAGGGAGAAAAGAGGAGAGACAGAGAGGGAGAAAAGAGGAGAGATGAGAAGAGAGAAAAGAGGAGAGACAAGGAGGGAGAAAAGAGGAGAGACAGAGAGGGAGAAAAGAGGAGAGATGAGAAGAGAGAAAAGAGGAGAGACAAGGAGGGAGAAAAGAGGAGAGACAAGGAGGGAGAAAAGAGGAGAGACAGAGAGAAAAGAGGAGAGACAGAGAGGGAGAAAAGAGGAGAGATGAGAAGAGAGAAAAGAGGAGAGACAGAGGGAGAAAAGAGGAGAGACAGAGGGAGAAAAGAGGAGAGACAAGGAGGGAGAAAAGAGGAGAGATGAGAAGAGAGAAAAGAGGAGAGACAAGGAGGGAGAAAAGAGGAGAGAGAGAGAGAGAGAGGGAGAAAAGAGGAGAGACAGAGAGGGAGAAAAGAGGAGAGACAAGGAGGGAGAAAAGAGGAGAGACAGAGAGGGAGAAAAGAGGAGAGATGAGAAGAGAGAAAAGCGGAGAGACAGAGGGAGAAAAGAGGAGACACAAGGAGGGAGAAAAGGAGAGACAGAGAGGGAGAAAAGAGGAGAGATGAGAAGAGAGAAAAGCGGAGAGACAGAGGGAGAAAAGAGGAGAGACAGAGAGAAAAGAGGAGAGACAGAGAGGGAGAAAAGAGGAGAGACAAGGAGGGAGAAAAGAGGAGAGACAAAGAGGGAGAAAAGAGGAGAGAGAGAGGGAGAAAAGAGGAGAGATGAGAAGAGAGAAAAGAGGAGAGACAGAGGGAGAAAAGAGGAGACACAAAGAGGGAGAAAAGAGGAGAGACAGAGGGAGAAAAGAGGAGAGACAAAGAGAGAGAAAAGAGGAGAGACAGAGGGAGAAAAGAGGAGAGATGAGAAGAGAGAAAAGCGGAGAGACAGAGGGAGAAAAGAGGAGAGATGAGAAGAGAGAAAAGCAGACAGACAGAGGGAGAAAAGAGGAGAGACAAGGAGGGAGAAAAGAGGAGAGACAAGGAGGGAGAAAAGAGGAGAGATGAGAAGAGAGAAAAGCGGAGAGATGAGAAGAGAGAAAAGCGGAGAGACAGAGGGAGAAAGGAGGAGAGACAGAGGGAGAAAGGAGGAGAGACAAGGAGGGAGAAAAGAGGAGAGACAAGGAGGGAGAAAAGAGGAGAGACAGAGAGGGAGAAAAGAGGAGAGACAAGGAGGGAGAAAAGAGGAGAGACAGAGAGGGAGAAAAGAGGAGAGATGAGAAGAGAGAAAAGCGGAGAGACAGAGGGAGAAAAGAGGAGAGACAAGGAGGGAGAAAAGCGGAGAGACAGAGGGAGAAAAGAGGAGAGACAAGGAGGGAGAAAAGAGGAGAGAGAGAGGGAGAAAAGAGGAGAGACAGAGAGGGAGAAAAGAGGAGAGATGAGAAGAGAGAAAAGCGGAGAG
Source organism: Thalassophryne amazonica (assembly GCF_902500255.1). Classification (NCBI taxonomy): domain Eukaryota; kingdom Metazoa; phylum Chordata; class Actinopteri; order Batrachoidiformes; family Batrachoididae; genus Thalassophryne; species Thalassophryne amazonica. The sequence goes on from NC_047108.1 coordinate 20,413,837, forward strand.
ACAAAGAGGGAGAAAGAGGAGAGACAAAGAGGGAGAAAAGAGGAGAGAGAGGGAGAAAAGAGGAGAGATGAGAAGAGAGAAAGCGGAGAGACAGAGGGAGAAAAGAGGAGAGATGAGAAGAGAGAAAAGAGGAGAGACAGAGGGAGAAAAGAGGAGAGACAGAGGGAGAAAAGAGGAGACACAAGGAGTGAGAAAAGAGGAGAGACAGAGAGGGAGAAAAGAGGAGAGATGAGAAGAGAGAAAAGCGGAGAGACAAAGAGGGAGAAAAGAGGAGAGACAAAGAGGGAGAAAAGAGGAGAGAGAGGGAGAAAAGAGGAGAGATGAGAAGAGAGAAAAGCGGAGAGACAGAGGGAGAAAAGAGGAGAGATGAGAAGAGAGAAAAGCGGAGAGACAGAGGGAGAAAAGAGGAGAGACAAGGAGGGAGAAAAGAGGAGAGACAGAGAGGGAGAAAAGAGGAGAGATGAGAAGAGAGAAAAGCGGAGAGACAGAGGGAGAAAAGAGGAGAGATGAGAAGAGAGAAAAGCGGAGAGACAGAGGGAGAAAAGAGGAGAGATGAGAAGAGACAAAAGCGGAGAGACAGAGGGAGAAAAGAGGAGAGAGGGGGCTCAGCTGGTGATCATGTATTCTTTCAGTTTGTGTTTGGTTGTAAACTGAATAAAGTTTTGGTTTGGACAGGCTGCGAGGCGACTCACATGACGTGTAAGAATGGGCGCTTTAAAGCCCAAATCTGGAGATGTGACGGTGTGAATGACTGTGGAGACCACACCGACGAGGAGGACTGTGGTGGGTGTGGTTACATGAGAACGGACACGCCCACAAACACCTTCAATCAATCAATCAATCAATTTTTTTACATAGCGCCAAATCACAACAAACAGTTGCCCCAAGGCGCTTTATATTGTAAGGCAAGGCCATACAATAATTATGTAAAACCCCAACGGTCAAAACGACCCCCTGTGAGCAAGCACTTGGCTACAGTGGGAAGGAAAAACTCCCTTTTAACAGGAAGAAACCTCCAGCAGAACCAGGCTCAGGGAGGGGCAGTCTTCTGCTGGGACTCGTTGGGGCTGAGGGAGAGAACCAGGAAAAAGACATGCTGTGGAAGAGAGCAGAGATCGATCACTAATGATTAAATGCAGAGTGGTGCATGCAGAGCAAAAAGAGAAAGAAACAGTGCATCATGAACTCCGAGGAGTTACTGCAGTTTTTATCAGGTTATCAAGGGTCAAAGGTTACTGGACAAAATACCATCATATAAATCTGCAGAATACTTAATGATTTTCAGTCCACAGACATCAACAGACTCTGAGTTTGGACCTGATGATGTTCTGATTCTGGGTTTGGACCTTGCTGGAGATCCAACAAAGAGGGGCAAAGAGATCTTATGAAGTTCTAGCTCTGGATTTTGAACTGATGATGTTCTGACTCTGGGTATGGACCTTCTGGTGTTGTGACTCTGGGTTTGGATACAGTGGAGTTCTGACTCTCGGTTTAGACCTGATTATGTTCTGACTCTGGGTTTGGACCTGGTGGAGTTCTGACTCCGGATTTGGATCTGATTATGTTCTGACTCTGGGTTTGGACCTGGTGGAGTTCTGACTCCAGATTTGGATCTGATTATGTTCTGACCCTGGGTTTGGACCTGGTGGAGTTTTGATTCTGGATTTGGATCCAGTGGAGTTCTGACTCTGGGTTTGGATCTGATTATGTTCTGAACCTCGGTTTGGACCTGGTGGTGTTCTGACTCTGGGTTTGGACCTGATGATGTTCTGACTCTGGTTTTGGACCTGTTTGTGTTCTGACTCTGGTTTTGGACCTGATGACCTGATGATGTTGCAACTGTCCTAAATGTCAGTTCAAATGATAACTTTGAAGGCCAAAGTGCAGAAGGATTCCAAGTGAACGTGGGAACATGGGTCAGTCAGTCTTAAGGGATGGACGAATGCCATCTGGAAGGGCGGGGTGATGACCTATGTCATCCCCAGGCCGATCGAAAGGGAGTCGGTTCAGATCCACGAATCTGGAGTAGCGGAGAGGAGCAGTGCGAGGCATTCACTGCGGCGATGCAAGTAATCCCGGAGAAGCTGGTGGGAGCCCTATTCTCGTTTGAACTGTTCTAAATGTCCTTCCTGTCCAACAGGAGACAGCACATGAAGCTGGGAGGGCACGTCTCCAACACACGGTCCATCAGTACTGGATCCCCAAGGCTGCGTTCTTTCTCCTCTACTCTTCTCCCTTTACACGAACAGCTGCACCTCCAGTCACCAGTCTGTGAAGCTCTTGAAGTTCGCGGATGATATGACCCTAATTGGACTTGTCTCTGATGGGGACAAGTCTGCCTCTTCAGCTCAATGACCTGATGATGTTTAGACCTGGTGGAGTTCCAACTCTGGGTTTGGACCTGATGATGTTCTGACTCTGGGATTGGACCTGCTGGTTTTGTTTGCCTTTAGCTGAGTGTTCTGCTTGTTTGCCTGAAAATTGTTGTGTGTCAATTTCCCAGCATGGTTTTGGTCAGAGCTTCTGTTTTTTCATCAGATCTTTGTCTTCATGCTCCAAGTTAACCTTTGTCTGGTGCCTGCACAGGATGTTGTTCCAGAACTGTTCAGCACATCACTGATGTTTCTGTATTTAGGGCCCGCCCACCTGCTGCCGGGGGTTCTTGATCTGTTGATGTTTTTATGTTGCTTTTTGTACAGAATGAGGCAAACATTTGAAGTTTTTTAACTGAAGCTTTGATTGGACCTGAACTTGTCAATGAAACAATGACACAATATTAAACAGTGGTCTCCTGAGTTGGACCCGCCCTGCCACCTGCCTGTAGGTTTGGGTTCTGTGCCCTTTGTGACTGTGTTCTTGTTGTACAGCCGTGGCTCCACAGCGCTGCACCACGTCCATGTTCCGCTGCAGAAACGGAAACTGCGTCAGCAAACTGAACCCGGAATGCGATGGTGAGAATGACTGTGAGGACGGCACAGACGAGGATGGATGCCGTACGTGGGACAACTCCACACATGCATGTGCACGTGTGCATGTCGTTTGTGTGTTGATGCGTGTGTCTGTTTTCAGAGTGTGGTGTAAGGCCGTACCTCAGCTCCAAGATCGTTGGCGGTCAGATGGCTCGAGAAGGGGAGTCGCCTTGGCAAGTCAGCCTTCATCTCAGGGGCAGGAAGCACGTGTGCGGCGCGTCGGTGCTGAACCACCGCTGGCTCCTGACCGCAGCTCACTGTGTCCAGGATGACGGCAAAAACAAGTAAACTCTCTGAAGTGCTAGCATGCATCACGCTAACACGTGGTGCCATGTGACCTCTGACCTCATACTATATGACAATGCAGGTACTCCCAGGCTGACCAATGGGAGGCCTTGTTGGGCCTGCATCTGCAAAGTCTGGCTGAACAGTGGCGAGTGAGGAGGAATGTGAAACAGATCATCGCCCATCATGCCTACGACCCCGTGACCAACGACAATGACATCGCTCTAATTGAGCTGGACGCCAACGTCACACTGAACCAGAATGTCTGGCCCATCTGTCTGCCCGCAGCCACGTACGACGTCCCCACAGGCAGGGAGGCGTGGATCACCGGCTGGGGGACCACCAGAGAAGGCGGTGAGGTCATAAAGGAAGTTCTGCTGTGTTGCATGCGTTTCAAAGTGAGAGTCGTTCTCACTGTGTTTTCTACGGTAACACTACCTCTAACCATAGTGACATGAAATTTGGGGTTGCACAGGGGTCCGTCTTAGGCCTCCTGCTTTTCTCTCTTTATATAGCACCCCTTGGGCACATATTGCGGCGTTTTGGGATTACCTTTCATTGCTATGCTGATGATACTCAGTTATACATGCCGATAACTGCTGGTAATCTCATTCACATAAAATCCTTAGAAGATTGCCTTGCATCAGTGAGAAGTTGGATGTCTAGAAACTTCCTACTTTTAAACTCTGATAAGACTGAAATGATGGTTCTTGGTCCAGTGCGACATCGGCATCAATTTGACCAGTTAACGCTTAGCCTAGGCTCATATGTCATACATCACACTGACAAAGTGAGGAACCTTGGGGTAATTTTTGATCCTACATTGTCCTTTGACCTCTACATTAGAAATATTATGAGGACTGCTTTCTTCCACCTGTGAAATATAGTGAAGATTCGTCCCACCCTGTCTATGGCTGATGGTCCGACCCTGATCCATGCGTTTCTCTCTTCTATTTTCTGGTTTACCGCAGTCCAGCATTAGGGCTCTCCAACTGGATCAAAATGCTGCAGCCAGACTTTTGACATGAAGCAGAACGTTTGACCACATTGCACCCATTTTGGCATCCCTTCACTGGCTTCTCGTCCCAGTGAGATCAGATTTTAAGGTTACTACTAGTCTATAAAATTGTTCAGACTGGCACCTCCCTACCTAGCTGAGCTAATTAAACATTACGTACTGGCCCAGGCTTTGCTTTCTCAGGGTGCAGGACTGCTTTGTGTCCCTAGGGTGAATAAGAAGTTTGCAGGTCACAGAGCTTTCTCTTATCGTGCCCCTGTTCTGTGGAATGATCTCCCTGCGTCAATAAAACAGTCAGATTCTGTGGAGACTTTCAAGTCCAGCCTTAAGATGCAGTTATTTTCCCTTTCGTATGGCTAGCATACTGGCATAGTATAGTTCTACGCTTTTTTTACACTTTTAATTCATTTTATTAGGAAACGGAGCGTGCTGCGGCCTCAACTCAACTGCGGCCACTAAATTCTGGGTCTTTTAGTGAAGCTTAGGGCTAGTGGCCGGCGATCACCTTAGTACTTCCTGTTTTTCTTGTTGTTTAATGCTGGCAAATTATACTGTATTTCTTGTCTTTCTCTTGCTTGATTCTGTTTTTTCTCTCTGTTTAAGGTGCAGCTCCATCCAGAGATGGATGTGGTATTTGTGCTGGAGACCCTCCTGTCCTGTGCACCAACAGCATTTCCTATATATTATATATATATAAAATTGAATTGAAATTGAAATATGCACCAAAATGCAGGAAATGGCACCTAAAAATTCTAAATTTTGTGGGGGGTGGCCATGCACTGAGACTCCCCCTAGGGAAGCACAATTGAGCCCCCCCACAATACTGGATCTGCCCCTAATGTGGCACAAATTTTACACTGCTTTCCTCCCTGTCACAACTCCACATTACATGGAGAACAGGCATCTCAAACCAGCAACCTTTTGCTTTGGAAACGAGTGCACCAACCACTTGGCAGCCACGCTGCCTTTAATGTGACAATATAAAAAATGAGTATTTTACTTTGTCTGAACGGTGGCGTAAACGCGACGGGAGCTGTCAGCACATGATGAGTTTGTGGTGCATGGGAAACTGCAACACTGACAGAGCAGAGCACAACACTCCGCCATTGGCTGATCTTTGGTAACTTCACTGAACGGCTGTTCAGTGAAGTTGAGAGGCTGATTTGCTTTGTCTCACCACTAGGTGTCAGAATTCTCACATATTCCGCATCGGTTAATAATGATGTTACTGCAAATTCAAACAGGATCTTGTTTCCTTGTTTGTTGGTCTCAGGATTTGATGCCGTCGCCCTGCAGAAGGCAGAAGTTCGTATCATCAACAGCACGGTGTGCAGCAGTTTGATGAACGGCGAGATCACGGAGCGCATGCTGTGCGCCGGAGTCCTCAAAGGAGGTGTGGACGCCTGTCAGGTAAAATTCATCAGCTGAGTCCAGGTCCAGCTACTCAGGACTCATTTTGGGCAACAGCACAGGATGATGATGTAATGGGCCTTTCACATTGAACACTTCATAACGCCTACCAACGCTTTAATGCGTCAGACGCTTCACTTCGGAAGCGGTAAGGGGGCGGGATTGCTACGTCACACTCTGGCTGTTTCCACAACCTGAAAAAAGTTCAGCGATCGCCATCTTGAATTTGCGTCACCTGAACCACAAAAAAGCTTTAAAAAAACAGCAGTAGAACGATTCTCCCATCACCCTGCTGGGAGAAGCTTTTTTTCAGCTACTTTTCGGAGTGACACCGACCGAGGGCGGACTGACGACTTGGTGGGATATCGATCGAACCGCAACAGCGGGCCAACCCACATGGAGAAGCTGGGGTTCGGGCATCATTCCTGGGCAGACAGAGGCAGGCAGCCGGGGTGATGGAGCAAACCCACTCAGTCCGAAATCTCCCACTTTTTGGATATATGCGAAGTCCCAGTTTGACCAACAGAGTTTAGTTCTGCAGCTTTATCGAGGTGAGAATAATGTAAGAATAAAACATGACTTTTACTGCTCTGCTGTGAAGGTTTAATGATCGGCTAACATTAGCTTAGCCTTTTAGCACAGTTGATCTAAGTGAACGCTTTAATTTGTAAATGGTTCAGTCTTTTGTATTTTTACCAAATAAAGCTACAGCTTCTTTCGGAGCCCACAAAAGCTCAACTTTAAATAACTTATTTTTTCGGGTGTTTTTTTTTTCTTGTTTTTTTTCTTTTTTTATATATAAACTGTTTAGTGTTTCTTTATATTTAAAGAAATATTTTCATTTATCCCAATCAGGAACATTTGCGAAAGAAAACATCTCTGCTCTTCAGCAACACCACCAGAGTTCAAAGCTGCAGAAGAGACCTTCACCTGGTACTGAGAATCCAGCAGAACATCACCTGCTTCTAAATAAAAGGCTCTTTCAACAGCAACTATTTTATTATTATTTAAAAAGCTGTTTCATTTTATATTTTAACAATAAATGAACGGATCATTAAAAATGTCCACGAATCAAAGTCAAAAGACATTTGCACAGGTAGAAGCTCTCCACTTATTGGGCCTCATGTATCAACGTTGCGCACTTGTGGCGTAAATTTACGGTGTAAATTTGAAGTACACCAAAGTTGCCGTGACGTATCAAGCAGTGCGCACCTGCCCATTTCCAGCGTACGCCCGACGTGACCTTGATAAATGCAGCAGGTGAAAACAATTGTAATTATAATAAACACACCCAGAAATATTCAGACTCCGCTTCAGACACACCCTCATTTTATGACATGGAAGCCAGGAAGACGGCAAAGAAAAAGAACTCCACCAATCACAACGCGTGCCAATAGAGCGTCAAAAGCGGCCGTCGTATCAATTGTTTTGTAGTATAATCAAAAAAGTGTTACAGTGGTCCCTCGTTTATCGTGGGAGTTACGTTCTAAAAATAGCCCGCAATAAGCCAAGTCCGCAAAGTAGTCAGATTTATTTTTTACAATTATAGACGTTTTACAGCTGCAAAACCCCTGTAAAACCACTTTATACACTTTTCTCAATCAGGCACGAGAAATAAAAATAGAACGTTTTCCTATAAATAATTATGATGGCTTTTAGAACTAACAAATTTAATTTTAACGATCAACGTACGAGGTTGGACACATAAGAAATTATTAATAGTGACTGACCAGTATTTCACAGTTCCTCTGATCGCGCCTCTTCGTCCTGACGCCGCGCCTTTTTCCACTGAGTCAAACCTTGCTGCAGGTGTCTTTTTCCGAGTGAAGAACACAGTTATGGGTAGTTGTTGGTGCTCTTTTTTTCTTCTGGGCGAGAAGATTCTTATAAACAGACACGCAGACTACAATGCACTGTAAAAAAAAAAAAAAAAAAGCATGCAAAATTGGACTAAAAAAATCTGCAAAACTGCAAGGCCGCGAAAGGTGAACCGCGTTATAGCGAAGGACCACTGTATTCTCTTTTCACATGTCAATAATTCTTGACATGTGGATATTTGCTAGCTCAATTAATAAGACACGCCTAATTTTTCAGATTTCTTTATTTTTAAAATGTATTTCTTTATTTATTTTATTGTAACAAACGAATGGAGAAGACAAAACCTGATTGCAGCACGGGCGAAGGGAATGATAACACTACAGTTGTAATTATCAATTCCATTGTCTAAAACAATCACCACATAAAGTTAAGCTCAGCGCTGCTCTGGCTCTAGGCTTGAAGTCTGGAGAAAAAGGCGAACAGCGCTTTCTTTGCGGTCAGCGCTGTGGCCACGGATCATGCTCGATAGACCAACAATTTGTATTAATTATTATGTAGTATAATCAGGAAAGTGTTATTTATGTAACATATGCATTGATTTGTATAATGGCACTGTTTATCATGTTGATCATTTTCATTTTTATGTGGATTCCAGCGCTGGTTCATTTTGGTGTATAATTTACACCACCTCTCGACCTGGTGTATATTTTCAGTGCACCGTACACCAACGACCACATTGATAAATGCCAAGTAACGCAGCCATTTTGGCGTACACCCCATATACGCTCAAATATCGCTGTACACACGTTGATACATGAGGCCCATTGTGCTGAAATTCATATTTTAGAAATGACTCTGTCCTGATAACATTAAAGGCAATTACATATTTTGACGAAATTACAAGTTGAAATGACCATTAAAAAAATTCATCATGAGGTTTATGTCACAGAAATCCTACTTTACAATCACACTGCAGTCATTGTTAAATTATTTCCTGTTGCATTTATAATAAACATTTGTATTTATTTACAGTGTCTGTTTTTCTGGTTGAAATGAGATATAAATAATCTACCAGACTTAAAAAAATGTACAAGTTTCCATGTTATTTTATTTGTCTAAAAATAAATATCAGAAGTTCCTTATGTTAAACAAGAAATTATCTAATATGAAATAACGGGTGGTTTTAATTTACAGATGAAAGGTTTCTAAAGAACCATTTATTGATTTATTTAGCTATTTTAATTACAAGTGTTCTAAACTTTTTTTTAACAGTAATCAGAAATTTTGAGATAACAAACAACAACAACAAAAAAACATTTCCAAGGATTTTTCTTCAGAAAACTGCTTGAGTAGTCCTGTGACACGTTTGTTTTGTACAGATCAGTGGTTTCTGCACCGATCCGTTTTGTACAGATCAGTGGTTTCTGCCACTAGTCTTCCGTGTTTTGGCCCGACGCGTCATTCCTATTGGACAGTGCGAAGCTACGTCACGGCTCAGCGCGTCAAAAGTTGGATTGGATTGAACTTTGACCGCGTCAGCCTGTCAACAAGCGGCATTGCGCGCTCCCGTCAGAAGCGTCGCTTTAGCTCGGCTTTTGACGCGACGCTTCTGACGCCTCTAAAAAGCAATGCGTCTCATTGAAAATAATGCTTTTTAGACCGATTTTTGACGCTTCTGACACTTCCGACGCGTTCAATGTGAAAGGCCCTTAACTGTTGAAAGGGTGTGTCCCACCACGTTGATGTAATGACTTAACTTCCTGCTTTGGCCTGTAGAGGGCAGATGTAACTCACGTGTTGGATTTTTACAGAACCAGGTCGGTTTTCTGATACTGTTCTGTCTGATTCTGGCAGGGCGACTCTGGTGGCCCACTGACCGTCATAGGACCAGGTGGACAGGCTTTCCAGGTGGGCGTGGTGAGCTGGGGTGAGGGCTGCGCACGCCGCAACAAGCCTGGGGTCTACACCCGAGTTTCTAAATACCGGAGCTGGATAAAGGAAAAGAGCGGCGTGTAGTTCCTGCGATGGAACAACAACTGAAGGGATTCTGTGTACACAGTGTTTTTCTCTTTGTCCTGCTGGGGGCGCCATTGGGTTGGACAAAGCCTTTGTGGGTTCTTCTTCAGTGCCACATCTCTGTGGCCTGGTGGTGGCCATGTTTGGATCTCTAATGGTGCGGATGGAACCTTTGGATCCATCCTGGACCACATGAAGCATCTTCACTTGGTGAATCACTGCAAACTGGATTAAAGTGGGTTCAGGAACACAAACTGGATTAAAGTGGGTTCAGGAACTGAAGAAATGGTGTGAGAACCAATGCATAAAAAACAAGTTCCTGCAGGAAACCATGAGGGCTGGCTGATGAACCATTGCTGTTCCAGCATTCTGACTGGTTGTTCTTCACCAGCGTTTATGTCATCTGAAAATATCACTTTCATCAGAAAGTATCAAGATCAAATTTTACTTTGATAAATGTCGGATTTATGTCACTGGAAATTAAATTTTTTGAACAAAATAGAAAAATAGATTTTAATGTTGGATTGAAATTTAAAGACTGTGACTGTTCTTATGAACCTGTTAAAATGAAAAAAAAAACAAAAAACAATCAAAGAGGATAATTGATTAATTGGTTCCAGTCAGCATGTCATGACGTTGTGTCAGCTGGCTGAGGCTGCTCATGACTTCTGAACCAGTTTTGTGTTGAACATGTCGGCATCACGCCCAGTGAACGGCAGCCATCAAGTTCTGGTCTCGTGGAACTGGTTGAACAGGATCAACTTGCCGGGTTCATTCAGGAACTAACGTGGTTCCTCACGTTGTTGAAGCTTGGCAAAGGTTTTTAGCACCTCAGTGGTTTATGCACGAGAGGACTAATCAGAATCAGACTGTTTTATGATGTCATCTGATTTCCACTGAAAGGAAACAGACCACCGGAGGGTGCTGCTCTGTCACTTTTGTCTCTTTAAAAGGTTTTGTGATACTTTCAGTTACTAAGAGCAGTCTGTCCTCAGGTGGGCCCTGAAAGTTTTAAACAGGCCTCTGATAAAAAGCCCGGGTTAGATCCTGCAATTGCCCATCTCCAGTCTGCCTTTTCAAGATAGTTTACAGTCAATTAATGGCCTTTTTGGAAGAACACAGCATTTTTTATGTTTTCCAATCCAGCTTTTAAACCCTTCACAGCAGTTTTTAACCCTATTCAGGACTTTTGGGGTCCATTGGTATTCCGTGTCCTCCTCTGCTCCTTTCTCATTTGGGGTCCCACAAGGCTCTGTTCTAGGCCCTTTCCTCTTCTCTCTTTATATCCCCCCCCCTTGGTTCTGTAATTAGGAAGCATGGTATTCCTTTCCGCTGTTATGCAGATGACTGTCAAATGTATGTGCCTCTTAAAATGTTTAATGCACAGCTTGTCACTTCATTAGTCAGGTGTCTTTGACAACATAAAAGGCTGAATGGCTTTGAATTTTTTAATTTTAATGACAAGAAAACAGAAAACTGAGGTTTTTTGGTGGCACACACACACACACACACACACACACCCCGGTCGATGGAACAGGGTTCCCCGGCCCAGTATGTGAAATCAATGTCAGGGTTTGGATTTTTGCTTTACATTTGGTCTGTTTTGCTTTAAGTTATTTTGTTTGGTTAGTTTTCTCTGTCTGTTAGTTACATATTTTGCTGGTCTTTTTCCTGCTTGGGTTGTCTCTGTCCCTATCTCTCTTGTCTTCCTCTTGGTGCTTGGTGGTGGGTGTTTCTCTCTGTTTGGCCACACCCTCGTTCTGCTGCTTTCCATGCACACCTGTTTCTAATCTACAGCTCATCACCTGGGTGTATTTAGGGCTCACTAGTTGCACTAGTCCCTCGCCAGATCGATGCACCCTGTGCATTCTTTCCAGCGCTGTTCATGTGTTTTCCTAGTCCTGCTTGCCTCATTCTTTTTTTTGATCACCTGCTTGTTTTCCTGACTCCGCCTCTGCCTGATGTTTTTTGTACTGGTGCTTGTAATGGACTGCCTTCACGTGTACCGACCTCTGCTTCAAACTTCACTAAACCTTTTTGAACTACAGAGCTGTTTATCTGAGTCTTGCATTTGTGTCCAACCACTCCTGACCATCGAGTCTGATAGTCAACCATCACAGATTTAGGGTTTAAAGTGGACACAGATCTGAAATTAGACAGTCATATCAGGGCCATTGTCAAATAAAGACAGTTGTTTGGAGGCAGCACTGTGAGACAGTGATCCAAGCCTTTGTTCCTACTCGGCTAGATCACTGTTACTCACTGTATGTAGGGGTTAGTGTGTCCTCCATTGCTCATTTTCAGATGGGACAGAACACTGCTGCCCGCCTTTAATCACCACATGTAAATAGGAGCACATTTCCTCCGTTTCAGCCCAACTCCATTGGCTGCCCAAACAGTTTCTGATTCATTTTAAAATCTTTTGTTTGTTTTTAAATCCCTGAATGCTCTTGCCTCGCCCTCCCTCTCTGAGCTCCTGCACCCTTATAAACTCACCCGCGCTCTCAGCTGATCAGCGGCTCCTCAGTGTGCTGAAAACCAAGCAGAAGCTCAGAGGGGATCAAACACTCACTGCTGCGGCTCTGACCTGCCTCAGCAGATCAGACAGACCTCATCTCTGCTTTTAAATCGCTAAAGAAAACCATCTCTTCTCCTTGACATCATTCCTTTATTTGATTTTATTGTTTTTACCGTACGGTTGTTATGTGTTATTCATTTTATGGCTTTTAATTATTTTAGTTGTATTTTGTTTACAATTTTATGTGACTTGTGTATTTTATGATGATTTTATTTTCTGTGCAGCACTTTGGTCCACTGTGGTTGTTTTAAAATGCTTAATAAATAAAGCTGGTTTGTACTTTAATTTTGAAGTTATGAGTACCCAAAATCCACTCTGATCTCACCAAAATTCAAAATTTATTCAATTAATGAAGATATGACATCTCCCAAATAGCTATTTCAGTAGGTTTCTTTTAGTAGTTTTTATGAACTATGAGTTAATAAATAAATTATACTTTTATTATAATCACAGCCAAAAAATGTAAAAAAAAAAAAATTTACTTGAGCAATTATTGTGAAAATAGTAAGAAACATGATTGTGGTCTTTCTGAATGATATATTTAATCTAGTTACAGTTGATAACTGCAGCTCTCCTTATTTTAGGAAACTTACAGACTTTATATAATATGTTGTAGAATTGGCTGGGTGCTAGCTGAAAACGTAACGTGATAACCGCATCATCTTAGTGCCTCCACTGTGGGAAGCAGGATTTATAATGTGCTTAAAAATATTTATAACTACTAACTGTAACTACATGTACACTGAACAAAAATATAAACACAACACTTTTGTTTTTGCTCCCATGTTTCATGAGCTGATCTCAGAGATCTAAAATATTTTCTATATACACAAAAGACCTATTTCTCTCAAATATGTAAACAAATCTGTGTAAATCTGTTAGTGAGCACTTCTTTGCACAGATAATCCATCCCACCTCACAGGTATTGCATATCAAGATGCTGATTAGACAGCATCATTATTGCACAGGTGTGCCTTAGGCTGGCCATAATAAAAGGCCACTCTGAAATGTTCAATTTTATGCATCCCAGTCTCACGGTTTTTATTTGTGTTCCTGTCAAGAAATGAGTAATTTTCGTGACTGGGCTTTTTTATTTTTTTAGCTGACTATTTTCAGTGGTGGGCACAGCTAACCAAAAAGTTAGCTTCGATAACAGTTAAGTACACTACCAGCTACTGACACAACAACGAGCCAGCGCTTCTATATCAGTTTTCTCTCAGCTAAAGAAACCTGGTGACCAAGGAGAAATAAAGACAATTTATCTTTACACCATACATACTCGCTGGCATATCACGTAAGTCATCAACAGGCATACAGTTTTAACTTATGGTTAAAAATTTAGCCAAACTAATTCCAGCCAAATTATTTAAATTAACATCACATCTGGCGTTTTATAAAGTAAAAATATCAGATATATGTTTTAGTTTTAAAGTAATGCGCTAATTATGAAGGTTTTAATGTTTGGGACACACATGCTGCAGTGCATTATGGGTAACGTTTCACGACAGGAGAAATGCATTGAGACACTGATCAGGGTGCACTTTAACCGCTGCACACGGACAACAGCATTAAACTCTGTATATTGTCCCTAAAACTCTGGTGAATATATTCTCTGGGTTTATAGACATTATTGTGTTTCAAAATTATCTGAAATGCTAATCAGATGATGAAAACATTAGCTTTGATAATTAGCGGTTAGCTGAACCACCATTGACTATTACCAGTGGTGGGCACACTTCCAATAATCGATAACAGATAAATATCAAAGATAATGTTTTCATTATTGGATTATCTTTTTAGATAAATTTAAAAACCATCACCGGACTAATTAACTTCCGATTAATTACCTTCCGATAACTTTTAGATCGATAACGTACTAAATGAAGTTGAACAATGAAAAACATTTTCAAAACTGTTAAAAGTTTCTTAAGGGACACGTTATTCTATCCTCTTCAAACAGAAACCACTTTGTCGTCTATAAGAACTGGTGACCAAAGAGAACTAGTGACTAAGAAAAAAGTCATTGTCTTTAACACCATACTAATATAATTGCAATGTCACCAAGTCATCCAGAGGCATACATGTTTAACTTATGGTTCAAATTTTAACCCCACATTTTAGACAAGTTATTTAAAATGATTGTCATGTCTGAAGTTTATAAAGTGAAAATATCAGATATATGTTTTCGTGTTAAAGTAATGTGCTAATTTTTAAGGTTTTGTGAGCACATGCTGTGCCAGGCAGCAATGCATTATGGGTATCATAAGGTAATCTCAGACGTTCACGACAGGACAAATGCATTTCAGACACTCTGTTCAGGGTCCACAGATAACAGCATTAAACTCTAGTGCCTAAAACTCTCGTGAATATATTCTCTGGGTTTATAGACGTTAGTGTATTTGCGTTTGTTAAATTCCACGCATCTTAAATGTAGCAGACACGGATTATCTGGAATTTTGTTTGACATTTTTTTCAAGGCCGCTACTGCCATCTACTGGCCAGGAGTGTTCATGGCAGTATTAAACGTCTGGGTACATGGCTGCTCTCAAAGTGTTGGTATTGTCCATTGTCCAGGCGCTTTTTGTGTGCATATATGTTAACTTTGTATTCTAAAGCTACGGTTAGAAGTAATTCCGACTCCTTATCGGTCCACACGAACGAGGTTGGCGCCATGTTTTTAGTTTTTGTGGAAGTGACGACAAGAGAATAAGGCTCCTGATTGGATAGAATTTTAATCAGTACCACCACCCAAAGGTTTGGCAGACTAATTACAACACATTTATACGGTTCGATGTGGATGGATGTTTTTTAAACGACGTAGTGTGGATGAAGTTTTTTCCCCAAACTGATAGAGTAAGATATTTGGTTTTACAAATACCCGACAACGTGTGTACATGGCCTTATGTCTGTGAAAGGCACTATATAAATAGATTTATTTACTTACTAATATTGAGTGCACGTTTTACAACTTCATAAAAGTTTTAAAACATGCAATTGCGATGACACTTCCAGGGCTCTGTAAAAATGCCTGTTTTTACAAATAAAAATGGAATATTTTACAAAAGCACATTTATCTTTAAACCAACACACGACACGCGTCACATTAACGTGTTGGTTTACATAATGGATTACTGAACCAATCACTGTTTAGCGCTTTTACCCAGAATGCTTTGCGGTCTGTGTTTGTTATGAAACCTCAGAATGTGCCTTATTCAACATTAAAAGATATATGTTATATTTTAACTTTGTACAAATGACAGAATTGACATTAATGGTGTTATTTTAATCAGTATTTTCAAAAAACCATAAGTTAGTATGACTATTTTTCAAGACCTCCGCCTGACCGGAGTATTGAAATTGATAGAGAGCTGGCCTTATTGTTGGTGTGAGCATTGTTGTAAACAAGCGTTTTCAGCAGCGGCAGAATGTTGAAAGACGAATGGGTATGATTAGTTGATTTTGTGGGTGTTTTCAGGATTTGTCTATGCTGTTTCCTGCAGAGAACAACATAATCAAACATTCTTGGTTATTCTTTAGGTCTTTTACCCCTTTTGATGCTTTCAAAAGCGATCATGTTAAAAATCAAATTCAGCTCTTTAGTAACTGCAAATGTCCCATAGACAACACAGGAATTTATCGGTTATCGATTATCTTTAACTTCCGATACATTTTTGGGTGGTTTATCAGTTTATCTTTATCAAAGATAGCTTTTCAGTTATCTTATTATCTGTTATCAAAGTTAATTTTTTGGTTATATAACCCTAACCATAACCCCCCCCCCCCCCCCATCACTTTTAATTTCATGCACCCTACAGAAATGTCCATGTTCATTTCTCTACTATAAGCCATTTCCAAAGGCACTTCAGAGTACAGTACATCCAACCGACCTCACAACTGCAGACCAGGTGTGCAGCCCAGCACCTCCACATCCAGCATGTTCACCCCCAAGATGGTCTGAGACCAGCCACCCGGACAGCTGCTGCAACAGTCGGTTTGCAGAACCAAAGAATTTCTGCACAAATGGTCAGAAACCATCTTGGGGAAGCTCATCTGCTGCTTGTCGTCCTCATCGGGGTCTCGACCTGACTGACCGTGTGTGTGTGGGTGTGTGTGTGGTGTACGTTTCTTTGTTTGACAAATTAAAACCACCTGCTTACAGCAGCTGTGTGTGTGTGCACACGTGCGTTGCTTACTACTTTTTGGTCTCACTCCATTCCAGCAGGGATCGCTAAGTCATCTTTATAAAAGCATTGGTGTGGTGAGTGATTTTAAGTTCAATGTAAATACATAATATAATTGTAAATACGTAAAAAATACATGCATGACACAAAAAGTGAAAACACTTGTCTCCATTGTGGTCCATTTAACAATCAAATGTCAAAACAGAAGTAATCATAATAATAAAAGTGTATATGATAACAAAAATACATTAGGACAGTAAATTAAATTTTAAAAATACATAATTAACAGGAAATAAAAGGTTTGAGTTCTTCTAAAAATTGTTGAGGTCTAAGGTTCTAAATAACATTGTGGACTCACACACCATTCCAACTCGTTATAGAAGCTTTGCTTAATTTACCACAAAAATGTCAGCTTTCATAAACATGACCCAATCTAGAGGCCATGGATCCCCACGGACAACATGCTAGTGTGTATATATATATATATATAGCTACAATGTATATAAAGTCACAAAAATAGTAAAAATGCAGTTGTTAAGATATTGTGTTATGTGTGAAGGTGATGACGGTTCATCTGGCAGCTAGAGAGCAAAAACAAAAGTGAATTTGTGCACACACACACACAGAGTGTCTGCAGGGAGCGCTAACCTTGGCTGAGGGGAAGATGAAGTGTGGTAATGAATGAGTGGGTGGGTGCACAAGAGGAAGTGGTGGAGAAGGTAGAAGTCAAAACAAAACGACACAAATCAACAGCGAAAAAGACGAGAGAGAAGACGAGGAGCCGGGAAGAAGGTGGCAGCAGGAGAGTCCAGGTAAGAAAACTGTGCGGCACTGAACCGATCGCTCGGCCCACATCATCATCTCAGCAGCATACACATGTGCTCACTGTTGTTATGGTAACCATAAATAAGAATTTATTTGGTGGTCCTCTGGCAGTATTTTTTCCATCAGAATTATTGTTGCACAGTGTTAAATAATATAGTTAATTAAATAATTAAAACAGCAAACGCTGCAGAGATAATTTAACTCTGCTGTTACTGTTCAGTCAACTCTGAGCAGAAATGAACTTGATTAATCACTATGACTGAGTTGATTTAACTATGTAAAACATTCTATTATTTCTCACCTAAAGTGTAAAAAGAAATCAGAATCAGGTCTCTGGCATTATTTATATAGCTAGCTGTGGATGAAAAGAAGCTGTTTTTGTGTCTTGAGGTTTTGGTCCTGATGGACCTCAGCCCTCTGCCATAGAGGAGGGTCACAAAAAGTGTGTGTCCTGGGTGAGAGGGATCGGCCACTATCTTCACAAACCTCAGGGCCCTGGAGATGTACAGGTCCGGTACAGGTGGTTGATCTCCCATCTGTAGGCCGACTCATCCCCATCAGAGATGAGTCCAATGAGGGTTGCATTGTACGTGAACTTCAGTAGCTTTACAGACGTGACTAGAGGTGCAGCTGTTGGTGTACAGGGAGAAGAGTAGAGTGGAAAGAACGCAGCCTTAGGGGATCTGGTACTGATGGACCGTGGGTTGGAGCCATGTCCTCCCAGCTTCACATGCTGCCTCCTGTTGGACAGCGTGTCAGTGATCCACCTGCAGGTGGAGTCGGACAGGCCAACCTGAGAGAGCTTGTCCTGCAGCAGGGACGGGATGAATTTCCCTTTGGGATTAATAAAGCTATCTATCTATCTATCTATCTATCTATCTATCTATCTATCTATCTATCTATCTATCTGTCTGTCTGTCTGTCTGTCTGTCTGTCTGTCTGTCTGTCTGTCTGTCTGTCTGTCTGTCTGTCTATCTATCTATCTATCTATCTATCTATCTATCTATCTATCTATCTATCTATCTATCTATCTATCTATCTATCTATCTATCTATCTATCTATCTATCTATCTATCTATCTATCTATCTATCTATCTATCTATCTATCTATCTATCTATCTATCTATCTATCTATCTATCTATCTATCTATCTATCTAAAGCAGAGGTGAAGTCCACAAACAATCCTGGTGTAAGTTCCTGGGGAGTCCAGATGCTGGAGGATGAGGTAGAGAGCCGCGTTGACAGCGTCATCTACCGACCTGTTGGCTCTGTAGGCGAACTACAGGGGATCCAAGCGTGGGTCACAGATGGCCTTGAGGTGTGTGAGGACAAGGCGCTCAAAGGTCTTCATCACCACAGAGGTCTTGGCGACAGGTCTGTAGTCATTACGTCCTGAAGTTCTTTGTTATTTGGGGATGGGGATGATGGTGGAGGTCTTGAAGCATGCTGGCGCCTGGCATGTCTCCAGTGAGGTGTTGAATATGTCTGTGAACACCGGGGACAGTTGGTCTGTACAGTTCTTCAACATGGATGGGGAAACAGAGTCAGGTCCAGCTGCTTTCTGTGGGGCCTGTTTCTTGACTGAGTGTCTTTTTTCGACACAACGAGTCGAAAAAAAAAAAAAATCAGTCATCAGTCACGTGACTCATGGTGCCATCTTGGGGCAAAAATAGTGTTGGCTGTTAATGTGTCTGCATATAAATCCAGCTATTTTATTTATTTATTCGCTGAAAATGCTGGGTTGCTGTGCATTTGGGTGCACAATTAGTCACAGCAAGGGTTTCAAGATGTACAGATTCACTTCAGACCCGAACAGAAGAAACATTTGGGAAAATAAAGTTAGCCGTGTGGGATGGATGCCGAAATCATCATCAAAGCTTTGAGAGGTAAATTTATTATTCAGTCCCATGTACAGTAAAACTCACTTAAACCATCATCGTATAAACCAGATATTTACAGTCACCAGACAAAAAAAGTCCTAAAGTTTTGTATTGTTTTCCAGGCAATAAACACCGTATATAATGGATTTTGTATAATGGATTTTTTGCTCACATCAGATAAAATGTCCTGTCTGATCGCAATGTATTTCCATTAAAAAAAACCAGAGCAGTCTGGACGTGCACAGTAACAGAGGTACAAATTAAAGTTCAGCTCTGACACTCACCGATTTGTGGAAAGTGGGACCAGAGTCATTTCTGTGATTAAAAGTCCGACCGTTTAGTTTTATCAAACAGTGTTCAGACTCGGTCCCGCAGCCTGATGTGCACCTGTTAAACCAAAAACACAAAAGGCTGTGATTTGACACTTAACTGCTTTTAATTCTTCGTCTGCCATCATATTATAATAGGATCACAAAAGTCTGCACATTTGGCACGAAGTCGGTAAAAGAAGAAAATGTTCAGGTATTTGGAGGTGATGACTGTAGAAAGAAAAGCTTGTTGAGGGTCAGATTAGTCCAGAATAAAGCATAATCCAGAGACAGAGAACTTTAAAACTGTCACACATGTCATTGCATGACACGGAGTTAAAGAGCAGCAGCTGCATAAATCAAGCTTTAAATTAATTAAATAAATCATCATAAATTGTAAATTTATGTAAATTTGATAGCTTAACTATTTTTATATTTATTTTGATAGCACCTGTACCCAGATATGTTGCTGTATGTGCTTAAATGATTTAAAAAAATATTCAAAACATAAAAGGTTCATTCAGTAGTTCAGCGCAGTTGGAACCAAAATGGCGCCATGTTCTGAGTTGACGCCACTCTCCAATCAAGGCACTCTAAAATGCTCCCCCCCCCCCCCCCCAAAAAAAAAAACAGATTTGCATGATTCATAGCATAAAAGTAATGGGACTGGACTTGTCATGTGCTGAACACAGACGGACGGACAGACACAAAGCCTTCACAATACCCGATGACCATATTTCGATGGTCATTTTTTCTTCGTAAAGATAACAAAGCGCAAATGTTATTGCAGGTGGCCATGTTGTTTTCCCAGTTCGTCAAGGCAACACCATCTTTTCTGTAAACAACAAAACCGGAGAAACCACCAAAATCAACTTTACTCAGGTTTAGTTTGAGTGAACAATACGTTTTGTGTGTTGGGTTTTCCAAGTTTACTGGAACACAGCATAACCCCAAACTAACATAGGCTAGGTTAGCTAAGCATACTAGTACAAAACAATGTTAGAATCACTAGGCTAGCAAAGCTAACTGCAAGCAAGCAGCATTAGCACTGCAAGGCTAAATAAAACAACAAGAAGCAAACAATATTAGCATTGCTAGGCTAACTAAACTAACTGCAAACAGTGTTAGCACTGCAAGGCTAAACGAAGCAACAAGAAGCAAACATCTGCAAAGAAACTGTGTTAGCACTACCAGGATAAATAACAATATTAGCATTGCTAGGCTAACTAAACTAACTGCAAACAGTGTTAGCACTGCAAGGCTAAACGAGGCAACAAGAAGCAAACATCTGCAAAGAAACTGTGTTAGCACTACCAGGATAAATAACAATATTAGCATTGCTAGGCTAACTAAACTAACTGCAAACAGTGTTAGCACTGCAAGGCTAAACGAGGCAACAAGAAGCAAACATCTGCAAAGAAACTGTGTTAGCACTACCAGGATAAATAAAACATCCATCCATCCATCCATCCATCCATCCATTTTCTTCCGCTTTATCCGGAGTCAGGTCGCGGGGGCAGCAGCTCAAGCAAAGCCGCCCAGACCTCCCGATCCACACACACCTCCCCCAGCTCCTCCGGGGCAACCCAAAGGCATTTCCAAGCCAGCCGAGAGATGTAGTCCCTCCAGCGTGTCCTGGGTCTTCCCTGGGGCCTCCTCCCAATGGGACGTGCCCGGAACACCTCTCTAGCGAGGCGTCCAGGGGGCATCTGGAAAAGATGCCTGAGCCACCTCAACTGACTCCTTTTGACGTGGAGGAGCAGCGGCTCGACTCCGAGCTCCTCCCGAGTGACCGAGCTCCTCACCCTATCTCTAAGGGAGTGCCCAGCCACCCCTGCAGGGGAAACTCATCTCGGCCGCTTGTACTCGCAATCTCGTTCTTTCGGTCATGAGCCAAATCTCATGACCATAGGTGAGGATCGGAACGTAGATCGATCGGTAAATCGAGAGCTTTGCCCCCTACTCAGCTCTCTCTTCACCACGACGGTCCAATACAGCGACCACATCACTGCAGATGCTGCAGCGATCCATCTATCGATCTCACGCTCCATCCGTCCCTCAAATAAATAATAATAAAATATAATAAATAATAAAATAAATAAATAAAACAAATAAAAGCAAACAATGTGAGTATAGCTAGACTAACTAATCTAACTGCAAACAGTGTTAGCACTGCCAGGCTAACTAAGGACACTAGAAGTAAACAATGTCAGCATAGCTAGGCTAACTAAGCTAACTGCAAACAAACAGCGTTAGGACTGCCAGGCTAACAAAGGCAACCTTTGCAGAAGCAAAGGGCATTCACGGCTTAAATTTCATGATGTTTAGCTTCTAAACTGTTAATGGGTCCTGAAAATGTCCATGAAGTATTTTTGTCATATAACCTGGGCAATGTGTGTGTGTGTGTGTTTAGGAGAGCGTTTAATGGGTTTGTTTTGGACTGAAGCGAGTTCCGGTGATTCATACATGATGAAAAGTCGCCTGAAGCTCCAAAAGACGTGTCTGTTCCTGTTTTGCTCTTCACTTTTTCTTTCTCTTCACTTGTTGTTTCTTCTTGTCTCTACTTCAGTTTGTCTACAGTCCCAACCAAATAGTTAGTGAGTGAGTGAGTTAGTTAGTTGGTTAATCCTTCAGTTGTTCTGATCTGAGGTCAGTTTTTCGAGATCTCCTGAGTGATGTCATCACAGCTGTCAATCCCCTCTGACTGGTGAGAATCACAGAACTTTATTTTGTCCCGGTCGTAGACTGTTTGTTTATTTTGTCCCGGTCATCAGAGCTCTCAACGGTTCTGTCAGGGCTCACGCACTCTGCGCAAGACTCAATATGTTGTCTCGCTGTCATGCATGAGAAAAATGACCTGCAAGACAAGATTTGGTAGAAAATAATTCCTTGAGCGTATCTCAACTTGAGAGCTCTGGGTCATGGACTGTTTGTCTTTGTTTATTTTGTCCCGGTCGTGGACTGTTTGTTTATTTTGTGCCAGTCATGGACTGTTTGTTATTCTTGTCCCAGTCGTGGAATGTTTGTTTATTTTGTCCCTGTCGTGAACTGTTTGTTTCTTTATTTTGTCCCGGTCGTGGACTGTGTGTTTATTTTGT
This sequence comes from Thalassophryne amazonica, assembly GCF_902500255.1. Taxonomy (NCBI): domain Eukaryota; kingdom Metazoa; phylum Chordata; class Actinopteri; order Batrachoidiformes; family Batrachoididae; genus Thalassophryne; species Thalassophryne amazonica. The sequence goes on from NC_047108.1 coordinate 20,436,224, forward strand.
CCCAGTTGTGGACTGTGTGTTTATTTTGTCCCAGTCATGGACTGTTTGCTTTTCTTGTCCCAGTGGTGGACTGTTTGTTTCTTATGTCCCGGTCGTGGACTGTTTATTTTGTCCCAGTCATGGATTGTTTGGTTTTCTTGTCCTGGTTGTGGACAGTTTGTTTCTTTTGTCCTGGTCGTGCACTGTTTATTTTGTCCCAGTCATGGATTGTTTGGTTTTGTTGTCCTGGTTGTGGACCGTTTGTTTCTTTTGTCACTGTCATGGACTGTTTGTTTATTTGGTCCCTGTTGTGGACTGTTTGTTTATTTTCTCCCGGTCATGGACTGTTTGTTTATTTTGTCCCTGTTGTGGACTGTTTGTTTCTTTTCTCCCAGTCATGGACTGTTTGTTTATTTTGTCCCTGTCGTGAACTGTTTGTTTCTTTATTTTGTCCCGGTCGTGGACTGTGTGTTTATTTTGTCCCAGTTGTGGACTGTGTGTTTATTTTGTCCCAGTCATGGACTGTTTGCTTTTCTTGTCCCGGTCATAGTCACAGGACGTCGTGAGAGAACAGAGAAGTTTCAGAAGAAGTCGGTTTCAGCATTTTATCCGGATATTCCACTGTTAAAGGAGATTTTTTTAATGAAAGACGTGCGGACGGGTCAGCGCATCGGGACGCAGCCGGCGCGGTGTGGCGGCACAGGAAAAACACCTCCGTGTTGATAACCATTTGTAAAATCCAGGCGGCTTTTGATGGCTTTCAGTGGAGTGAGTATATGAGAAATTGTTTAACAGCTGGACATGTTCCAACTTGTCCTTAAGGCTTCCAACAGAGATGTTTTTCCTGTGGTGGAGCGTCGCAGCGGCTGCGAGCCGACGCTGCAATCCGTCCGCACGTCTTTCATTAAAAAAAATCTCCTTTAACAGTGGAATATCCGGATAAAATGCTGAAACCGACTTCTTCTGAAACTTCTCTGTTCTCTCACGACGTCCTGGATCAATAGAGCCTGAAATGTGGAGGTTTTCAGCTTGAAACAGGCTGACGACGGCGCCTGAGAGCGCTGCACGATGTCCCGCTCCGTGGGAAGTCCTTAAAGCGACAGTATCACCTCAAAATCTCTCATCAGCCGTTAAAATTTTCACTGAAAACCAGCTTAATTTTTCGAACCGTGTCCACTTTGATGTGTCTCACAGGTTTAGAAAAAATTTTGATCAAACAAAGCGCCAGTCTCTCAGCAACTTCTCAGACAAAGGAATTCCGACGAGGGGCTGGACGATTCCTCCCACAAGGAGTGCTCACAGGTGAATGACGTCACCGACAGGCGTGGAAAAACTCACGCATGTGCACGAGGGTTCAAGCATGTCTGACGTAAAAACATATGAATGAAATCCATATAGTTTTTGAAAAAAATAAAAAGGACCTATACTTTATTGACAGACCTCATATTAGGCCACGGATGAACTCATTAAAGTTTGTAGGTGATCCAGATTGGCGGATGTCACAAATCTTGGATTGCTCTTGTTGCTGGTGTGTCTGTTTGAAATATTTTATGACAAACACCTGTAATAATCTGTCTTGTTGTGGATAAACTCAGTAGCTAAACTCAATGCTGCCAATGTGGCGTAGCCCAGATACGGCCCTTATTTTCCAGCTCTCTGGAGAAAACCCACGAGTATCAGGGTTTACAGGCAGAGTTGGCTGGACACAAATGCAAAACGCAGGCACACAGCTCAGCAGAGTTAAGACGTTTACTTTGTTCACGGGCTGGAGTCGGTACACAGAGAGGCAGTCCAAAAAGAGCAACAATGACAAAATCATCAGGCTTAGGTGTGGTCGAGGTACACAGGCAGGTAGTCAAAAACATGACGAGGCAAATGAAGCAAGGCAAGGAAATAAATACAAGATACTGAGCTGGAAAGAGACACAAGGCACATCAATCTGGCGAAGGAGCAGAGCAAAATGAGGAGCTTATAAACACCCAGGTGATGAGGTGCAGATTGGAAGAAGGTGTGCATGGAACACACCAGAATGAGTGTGTGGCCAGAGAGAGGGAAACACCCACCACCAACAACCAGGAGAGACAGACAAGAGAGACAGGGACAGATGAACCCAAGCAGACAAAACCCCAGCAAGAGAGTAACCATACAGAGAAAACAACATAACCGTGACAAAACGAACCAAAATGTGAAAATAAAACAAGGCAAAAAGTCAGGTCCTGACAACAGGAGATGTCACGCAGACTTTGTCCAGACTGGAGACTCTCTGTAGTTGCAGCTCCTCATCCACTTCATGTTTTAGGATCTGGAGACATGTACAGAGTCTCAGAACTTCTGAAGGACCTGACTGTGAGAGTTGTACCTCAACCTGTTACCTCAGGCAGCGAATGGAAGTTTTTAGATCCTTGGAGAAGTACTATGGCCTCCAAAAGAAGAGCGTTCTGAGAGCAGAAGATCCCCCGCTGGCAAACGCTGCTTCCTACATTCTGATAACATTTCAGAATGTAGGCATTCATGAAACTGACGGAGTCTAGATTTGTTAATCAGGGACCTTAAATCTGGGAAAACAGGTCCAACTCCAACAATGCCATCACATGACCCACCTGTAACAAGGATGAAATGCCTCCCAAAAATGTGAGGGCATGATTTCAGAATGCTTCTACCCTTTTGAGGACATATGGACAGACAGAGAGACAGACAGACAGAAATCTCCACAACATAATCACCCTTCAGGCATTTGGCCAGCGGGGGATAAGACGTACAGTAGCCACCCCAGGTCATGTCAAAGGTCAGGTCAAAGCTTGTCTTGTTTTTTAGTAATGAATAATGTTTGCTGTTCAGTCATTCCAACGTGACAGAAGAACAGTTTAAAGACATCATTAACAAAATCTAAATTATCATCACATTCATGTTCACTATGAGGAGACGTGAACGTCCGGCCACAGCACACAACAAAGCAAAAAGACACTGCAAACTTCTTCTTACAACTCTGTGAGCTCAACCAATCATTTGTGTGTGTTTGTGCATGTGTGTGCATGTGTGCGTCTCTGTGCATGTGTGTGCATGCATGTGTGAGTGTGTGCGTGCGTGTGTCTCTGTGCATGTGTGTGTGTCTGTGCATGTGTCTCCGTGCGTGTGTGTGTGTGTGTGTGAGTGTCTCTGTGCATGTGTGTGTGTGTGTATGTGTGTCTCTGTGCATGTGTGAGTGTGTGTGCGTGTGTGCTGCTGACTTCCTGTTGTTAAGCAACTCTTCCAATGGCGACACTTGTCAGCATTTGAAATCTAAACAGTTTGTCTCTTTTGTCAAACTGCGTAGAAAAGGTTCTAAATTCTGTGATACAAATAAAACTTAGTAAGTGGAAAACTTAAAAAAAAAAATCTGTCTTGTGAACGAGGTGCACGGCGGTCGTACTCGCATCATGGAGGATCAGCTGCTGATGAATCCCACACCTTCTAAATAACAACAGCCGTGTCCTCTGCATCGAACCATCCTACTTACAGTTAGACACAATCCATCCACTAGGGGACCAAATCCAGGTGAAGAGATGCTGCCTTGCTCAGGGGCAGAGAAAGGAGCAGACCCTAAATAAGCATGTTTGTGACTGTGGGAGGAAACCAGAGCAGACGCGGGGAGAACAATCGAAACTCCACACAGAAAGGGTGGGAAGCGAACCCATGACCTTCCTGCTGTGAGGCATGTAATCTATTGCTGCTGAAACTCAGTGACTCAGGCATTTTAATTTTTGCAGTCCACTTTTGATGTGGTGCAGAACCGTCTGGAGAAATACAACTAGTCTTGAACACAGAAAAATCCAAAGTAATGTTTTTTTCTGTAAGTCATCTGTTTCCTTGTAGAACATGCCATCAATCAGAATTGCCAGAGGAAATGTTCTTGAGCTAGTCAGCAGCTACAAGTATTTGGGATTAACTATTGACACAGAGCTCTCTTTTAAAGTTGTTTTTAAACACCCGAACACCTGATCTCCAAATTAAGGGTGAAGCTCAGCTTCCTTTACAGAAACAAGTCATGCTTGTTGTTAAGTGTTCAGAAGCTCCTGATAACTGCTCCCTTCCTGCCCTTAGTGGACTATGGTGATGTCGTGTATGGGTGAGCTTCATCCATTTGTCTACAGTCCATGACCCGCCGTGTTACCGCACTCTGAGATTCATCACTGGTTGTAGCCGCCTCACCCACCACTGTGAGTTGTCTGCCAAAGCGGGCATGCCCTCTTTGACTGCCAGGCATTATACACACTGGATGACTTTGGTTTACAAAACTTTTAGTGGACAGGTTCTTGTTGTGTGGGCCGCCAGAAGAGGAGGTACTGCTGGCCCACCACCAGAGGGCGCCCTGCCTGAAGTGCGGGCTTCAGGCACGAGAGGGCGCTGCCGCCATGGACACAGCCGGGGGTGACAGCTGTCGCTCATTACCTCTTGACAGCTGTCACCCATCTACTCAACATCATCTCACTCCATAAAGACCAGACGTCATCTCCACCTCGTTGCCGAGATATCATACTTCATTGGAGGTAATATCCTCAGCCATTTGTGTTTCTAATAAGCTGTATATTGTGAGTGTTTGCAGGAGTACTGGTCCCTCTTCTTGTGGAGGCTGAGTGAGTGCAGGACGGCACTCTTTTCCTCTGAGGGATCACTGTAAATACCTCAGCATTCTGAGTGAGAGGTGGAGGTGGCATTCCCACCGTTGTTGTTACTGGGTGTACACACACCCACACTTGACTGTCTTTGTTCTTCGCCAGCAGTACCAGATCCGACAGTCGGGGACGGTGATCACCTGGGAATTCGGGACTTGGCGGCTCCAGTATTCACCAGGTTCTGGGGCGGCGGAAATCGTGTGGTTCCGGCTCTTCTTGGGACAGACGTCTTCTATCCTCAAGCCTGCCCACACGTCACCTTTGTGTATTGACTGTTATGATATTCTGAGATTGTCTGTATGTTCGTTGTGCACATTCACAACATTAAATTGTTATATTTTGGCTCATCTATTGACCGTGCATTTGCGCCCCCTGTTGTGGGTCCGTGTCACTACACTTTCCCAACAGGATATCTCGGCCAGCGTCATGGACTCCGAGGGGCATCACCCGGCTGTTGAACGACCAATGGGAGAGCAGGGAGCGCAGGCGTCTGCAGGAGACGTGCTTGGTGAGCTGCAGCACATTCTCACCGCCTTTACGGCTCGGTTGGATCAAATGACTGAGCAAAACATCCTCCTGAACCGCAGGGTGGAGGTTCTCTCCGCACAGATGGCGGCGAGCGCTCAGGGCGCTGCTGCAGCTCGTCCTCCTGCCGACCCTGTGCCCTGCCGTTCCAGTGGTGGTTCAACAACCCCTCCCACCATCCCCTGAAGCATACATAAGCCCTCCTGAGCCGTACGGAGGTTGTGTGGAGACGTGCGCGGATTTCTTATGCAGTGTTCGCTCGTCTTCGCACAACGTCCCGTCATGTACGCGTCAGATGCTAGTAAAATAGCTTATGTGATTGCTCTGCTTCAGGGTAAAGCACGCGCCTGGGCTACGGCGCTCTGGGAACAGAACTCACGGTTGTTATCAGCATACACTGGGTTTGTGGGGGAGTTCAGAACAGTGTTTGATCACCCTAATAGAGGAGAGACCGCTTCAACCGTGCTGCTGTCAATGAGACAGGGACGTGAGAGCGCAGCCGCTTATGCAGTCAACTTCCGCATCGCGGCTGCGAGGTCCGGCTGGAATAACGTTGCGCTCCGCGCCGCCTTCATAAACGGACTGTCGTTGGTTCTGAAGGAGCAGCTGGTAGCTAAGGAGGAACCGCGGGATTTAGATGGGCTTATCGATCTCGTTATATGGTTAGACAATCGGTTGGAGGAACGCCGTCGGGAGCGAGGCGAAGGACGTGACCGGATACGCGCCGCCCCCTCCCTTCCGGGTTCGAAAAGGGGCCGCCCTCCCCACGCTCCACAGCCGCAGCGCTTTGTGGGGCAACAGCTCCCCCTGCTGACGTTGTTAGGGAAACGCACAGGGCCAAAATGGGGAGGCTGATCCGTGGAGAGTGTTTTCTCTGCAGCTCAACTGAGCACACACAGAGAAACTGCCCCAAACGGCCAAAACGACAACAACCGCCCTTAGAGACTGGGCTAAGGAGGGGTCAAACCATTCAAGTGAGACACACACAAATTGCCACATGACTCCCAGTCACAATCCTGAGCGGGGATTTAACCCTTCAAGCCCGAGCACTGGTGGACACGGGGTCAGAAGGGAATCTGCTAGACAGCAGATGGGCAAGGGAGGTAGGGCTCCCTCTGGTGGCGCTTCCTTCGCCGTTGCAGGTGCGGGCACTAGATGGCACCCTCCTCCCTTTACTCACACACAAGACACAACCAGTAACTCTGGTGGTGTCTGGAAACCACCGGAGGAGATTGAGTTTTTTGTAACTCCTTCTACCTCCCGCGTGATTTTGGGCATCCCATGGATGTTGAAGCACAATCCCCGGATTGATTGGCCGTCTGGGGTGGTGGTTCAGTGGAGCGAAACCTGCCATCGGGGGTGTTTAGGATCCTCGGTTCCTCCCGGTTCACAGGCTAAGGAGGAGGTCAAAGTCCCTCCCAATCTGACGGCAGTGCCGGTTGAGTACCACGATCTTGCTGATGTCTTCAGTAAGGATCTGGCACTCACCCTTCCCCCGCACCGTCCGTATGATTGTGCCATTGATTTGGTTCCAGGCGCTGAGTTCCCGTCCAGCAGGCTGTACAACCTCTCATGACCTGAGCGCGAATCAATGGAGACCTACATCCGGGACTCATTAGCTGCCGGGCTGATCCGGAACTCCCACCTCCCCGATGGGGGCAGGTTTCTTTTTTGTGGGCAAGAAAGATGGCGGACTTCGTCCATGTATTGATTACAGGGGGCTGAATGAGATTACGGTTCGCAACCGATACCCGTTGCCATTGTTAGATTCCGTGTTCACCCCCCTGCATGGAGCCAAAATCTTTACTAAGCTGGATCTTAGAAATGCGTATCACCTGGTTCGGATCCGGAAGGGAGACGAATGGAAGACGGCATTTAACACCCCATTAGGTCACTTTGAGTACCTGGTCATGCCGTTTGGCCTCACCAACGCCCCCGCGACGTTCCAAGCCTTGGTTAACGACGTCTTGCGGGACTTCCTGCACCGATTCGTCTTCGTATATCCTGGACGATATTCTCATCTTTTCTCCGGATCCTGAGACCCATGTCCAGCATGTACATCAGGTCCTGCAGCGGTTGTTAGAGAACCGACTGTTTGTGAAGGGCGAGAAGTGCGAGTTTCACCGCACGTCTTTGTCCTTCCTGGGGTTTATCATCTCCTCTAACTCCGTCGCCCCTGATCCGGCCAAGGTTGCGGCGGTGAGAGATTGGCCCCAACCAACAAGCCGTAGGAAGCTGCAACAGTTCCTCGGCTTCGCTAATTTCTATAGGAGGTTCATTAAGGGCTACAGTCAGGTAGTTAGCCCCCTGACAGCACTGACCTCTCCAAAAGTCCTCTTCACCTGGTCGGATCGGTGCGAAGCCGCGTTCAAGGAGTTGAAACGACGGTTCTCTACTGCGCCAGTTTTGGTGCAGCCCGACCCTAGCCGCCAGTTCATGGTTGAAGTGGACGCCTCTGACTCAGGGATAGGAGCCGTGCTGTCCCAGAGCGGAGAGACCGATAAGGTACTTCACCCGTGTGCCTACTTTTCACGCAGGTTGACCCCGGCTGAACGGAACTCTGACGTCGGCAATCGAGAACTCCTTGCGGTGAAAGAGGCTCTTGAGGAGTGGAGACACCTGTTGGAGGGAGCGTCTGTGCCATTCACGGTTTTCACTGACCATCGGAACCTGGAGTATATCAGGACCGCCAAGCGGCTGAACCCCAGGCAAGCCCGCTGGTCACTGTTCTTTGGGCGTTTTGACTTCCGGATCACCTATCGCCCCGGGACCAAGAACCAGAGGTCGGATGCCTTGTCCCGGGTACACGAAGAGGAGGTCAAAACTGCACTGTCGGATCCACCGGAGCCCATCCTGCCTGAGTCCACTATCGTGGCCACCCTCACCTGGGACATGGAGAAGACCGTCCGGGAGGCCCTGGCACGGAGCCCGGACCCAGGAACAGGTCCGAAGAACCGTCTGTACGTCCCACCAGAGGCCAGAGCTGCAGTCTTGGACTTCTGTCACGGTTCCAAGCTCTCCTGTCAGGGGTGCGAAGGACCGTGGCAGTTGTCCGGCAGCGCTTCTGGTGGGCGTCTATGGAGGCAGACGTCCGGGAATATATCCAGGCCTGCACCACCTGTGCCAGGTGCAAGGCAGTACACACAAAGGCCCAAGGACTCCTCCAGCCAGGGCAACACCACCATCTTCACGATAGTGGACCGTTTCTCCAAGGCGGCCCACTTCGTGGCCCTCCCGAAGCTCCCAACAGCCCAGGAGACAGCAGACCTCCTGGTCCACCACGTTGTCCGTCTGCATGGGATACCCTCCGACATCGTCTCAGATCGTGGTCCCCAGTTCTCCTCACACGTCTGGAGGAGCTTCTGCAGGGAACTGGGGGCCACCGTGAGCCTCTCGTCCGGGTACCATCCACAGACGAACGGACAGGCACAGCGGGTCAACCAGGAACTGGAACAGACCCTTCGCTGCGTCACATCCGCGCACCCGACGGCCTGGAGTAACCATCTGGCCTGGATCGAGTATGCGCATAACAGCCAGGTGTCTTCGGCCACCGGCCTCTCCCCATTTGAGGTGTGTTTGGGTATCAGCCCCCGTTGTTCCCGTGGTGGAGGGAGAGGTCGGTGTGCCCTCGGTCCAGGCCCACCTGCGGAAGTGCCGTCGGGTGTGGCGCTCCACCCGCTCTGCCTTGTTGAAGGCCCGGACGAGGGCGAAGACCCATGCAGACCGTCGGCGATCCCCGGCCCCTGCTTACCAGCCCGGGCAGGAGGTGTGGCTTTCCACGAAGGACATCCCCCTCCAGGTGGACTCCCCGAAACTCCAGGACAGGTACATTGGCCCCTTCAAGATCCTCAAAGTCCTCAGTCCTGCCGCAGTGAGCTCCAACTCCCGGCTTCACTGCGGATCCATCCGGTTTTCCACGTGTCATGTCTCAAACCTCATCACACCTCACCTCTCTGTGCTCCCGGACCGGCGCCCCCTCCTGCTCGGATCATCGACGGGGGCCGGCTTGGATGGTGCGCCGGCTCCTGGACGTCCGTCGGATGAGTCGGGGGTTCCAGTACTTGGTGGACTGGGAGGGGTATGGACCCGAAGAACGCTCCTGGGTGAAGAGGAGCTTCATCCTGGATCCGGCCCTCCTGGCCGACTTCTACCGCCGACACCCCGACAAACCTGGTCGGGCGCCAGGAGGCGCCCGTTGAGGGGGGGGGTCCTGTTGTGTGGGCCGCCAGAAGAGGAGGTACTGCTGGCCCACCACCAGAGGGCGCCCTGCCTGAAGTGCGGGCTTCAGGCACGAGAGGGCGCTGCCGCCATGGACACAGCCGGGGGTGACAGCTGTCGCTCATTACCTCTTGACAGCTGTCACCCATCTACTCAACATCATCTCACTCCATAAAGACCAGACGTCATCTCCACCTCGTTGCCGAGATATCATACTTCATTGGAGGTAATATCCTCAGCCATTTGTGTTTCTAATAAGCTGTATATTGTGAGTGTTTGCAGGAGTACTGGTCCCTCTTCTTGTGGAGGCTGAGTGAGTGCAGGACGGCACTCTTTTCCTCTGAGGGATCACTGTAAATACCTCAGCATTCTGAGTGAGAGGTGGAGGTGGCATTCCCACCGTTGTTGTTACTGGGTGTACACACACCCACACTTGACTGTCTTTGTTCTTCGCCAGCAGTACCAGATCCGACAGTCGGGACGGTGATCACCTGGGAATTCGGGACTTGTGGCTCCAGTATTCACCAGGTTCTGGGGCGGCTGGAAATCGTGTGGTTCCGGCTCTTCTTGGAACAGACTTCTTCTATCCTCGAGCCTGCCCACATGTCACCTTTGTGTATTGACTGTTATGATATTCTGAGATTGTCTGTATGTTCGTTGTGCACATTCACAACATTAAATTGTTATATTTTGGCTCATCTATTGACCGTGCATTTGCGCCCCCTGTTGTGGGTCCGTGTCACTACACTTTCCCAACAGTTCTGACCCATTTATCCAATTTACTTCAGAGATCTGAAAGCCATTACGCTCTGGGCTCCAATGACATGTTATTTTTCCGTGTACCTCATGTCTGCACTGAAATGGGAAAGAAAGCTTTTAGTTTCTCTGCTCCATCTGACGGGAACGTGCTCCAATCCGAACTGAAACTGTCCGGGTTAATGTCTCTGAACGCCTTCCACTCTATTTAAGAGATCGCAAATGAATTCTTTTGCAGTGCCTTTATTCTGAATTCCAATTTGTTTTTATCCTGTACATTGTAAGAGTTTACAATGACCAAGATGATTGCATTTTATTTGTTATTAATGTTCTTGTGATGATGTTAATCTGTCCACTATGACGTGTGCTGCTGCCGTTCTTGGCCAGGTCGCCCATGTAAAAGAGGTTTCAAACTCAATGGGTTAGGGTTAGGGTTAGGACTGTCCCCATTTAACCACTATGGTAACAGAACATCTGTTTGCTGCTTGTGTTCAAACAACGAAACGAGAGAGTGAAGAAAACAAACCAGTGAAATGGAGATTGAGGTGTTTGTTTGTTTTGATTGGTCACAGCAGAGACGACTAAATAAATACAGTAAGTGGCAAAACTAGCTGGGGACAATGAGCCCACCAGAAGTTTTGATCCCCCTCCAATGGTAACGAGCGTTCAGTCATGGAGTCACATGTTGTTTCTTAATTCAGACACCACAGTCACTTATGGACATAATTTAAAGAAGCTTTATCATGCTCAAAACAAGAACCAGCATCAGACTTAAAAAATAAAATAATGACATTTAAATCAATCAAATCTACTTTATTGCTCCATGGGTACATTTTTCTGAAGTAAAAGTATGACGACACAAACACTTACACAAAGAAATCAAACAAACATATGCCTCTTCTGTAACATCTTTAATATTAGGCTTAGTAGACGAGATGGCTGGACAAAATGCAGGACTCTAACAAAAATCTCTGTGTGTACAAATAGTTTACTGAAACAGCAAAAGGGGTCCCAGTACACAAAAAGGCAGTCCAACAAGAGCAGAAGTACAAGGAACATCAAGTTAAGGCATGGTCGGGGTTGAGGAAATACACAAAACAGTGCTGGAGAGAAGGCAAAATGCACATCATCTGGCAAGGAGCAGAGCAAACTGAGGAACTTAAATACAGCTAGGTGATTTGCTGCAAAATAGGGAACAGGTGTGCGTGGAAAGCACCAGAACAAGGGCATGGCCAGAGAGAGGGAAATGCCCACCACCAAGAACCAAGAGTCAGACAATAGAGAAAGGGACAGAGAGACCCAAGCAGAAAAAAAACCCCAGCAAGAGAATAAACATTCCAGCAACTGAACAAACGAGCAAACAAAAACATAAAACAAAGCAAAACAAAAACTCACATCCTGACATTTATATGTAATGTCATGGATCTTCAGCATCCTTCACACTTTATTTTCAGTAAATGCTTCTGGGGAGCATTAGCATGTCTAAAAACCTTCAGCTTTTAGAACCCCTAATTACAGCCTCTTAACCCCCCTGCAAATGTAGATGTAAATTAATATTCAGATTTTTCAGCTAGTTGATGGTAGGGCTGTACATATGGCCAAATTATCGTATCTCAATATTGAAGCCACATATTATATCTCTCTCGAAATGATATGATACGATATGACTATGATTTGACACAAAGTGCATCAACAGTGAAAATTAAACATTCTTAACAAAACAGTAATAATACCACACTCATTTTGCACTCATCATAAGGTTAGGATACAGTGCCCTCCAAAAGTATTGGAACACTTGGTATTTCACACATTTTAATTTGTTTATGCCATTTCAAATACAAGAAATACAAAAAATCTCTAATTATCTTCCTTGAACTCAAGTTGAAGACAAATCTCTAAAACTGTTGTGAAAGTGTAGGAACACGGACCCACAACAGGGGGCGCAAATGAACGGACAATGGAGGAGTCAATAACACTGTTTTTACTGTTGTGAAACAGGCACAACAAACACAACCGATTACAATATTGAGACTGAGTTCAATTACAACGGGTCGTGTGGGCAGGCTCGACGATAGGAGACGTCTGTCCAAGTCGAACCGGAACAACCCGATTTCCTCTGCCACCGAACCCGGGAATACTGGAGCCGCCAAGTCCCGAATTCCCAGGTGGCCACTGCCTCCGCTCGTCGGATCCGGTACTGCTGGCAAGGAACAGAAACAGTCAGGTGTGGATGCGGCTGCACCCAGCAAACACGGAGGGTGGAGAGTCCCACCTCCACCTCTCGTCAACAACAATCAAGAAGTGTAGGAAGGTGAGTACTTATCCAATGTTGTCCGGTAGTCAGCTGTCCTACAAATAATCAACAAGAATTACAACTATAGTCACACGTATGTTTGGGCGAAGATTGTTACCTCTTTGATAAGGCGATATCTCGGCAAATGAGGTGGAGATGCCGTCCTGCTGATATACCTCCCTGTTGATTGGAATCAGCTGTCTCCAGTGATGGGTGACAGCTGGCTGCTCCTGTAAGGCGGCAGCGCCCTCCGGTGCCTGGAGCCCGCACTCCAGGCAGGACGCCCTCTAGTGGTGGTGGGCCCAGTACCTCCTCTTCAGCGGCCCACACAACAAAAACTTGAGGTAAATTGATTAAAAATATAAAAGCCAAGATGATGGGTTGCATAAGTAATGCTATATGCTTTGGTATAATACCTGTAATAATAATCAGTTTTATTGCCAGTTTCAGTTTTGCCAGTCCCCCCCCCCCCCCCCCCCCCCCCCCCAAAAAAAAAAACAGATTTGCATGATTCATAGCATAAAAGTAATGGGACTGGACTTGTCATGTGCTGAACACAGACGGACGGACAGACACAAAGCCTTCACAATACCCGATGACCATATTTCGATGGTCATTTTTTCTTCGTAAAGATAACAAAGCGCAAATGTTATTGCAGGTGGCCATGTTGTTTTCCCAGTTCGTCAAGGCAACACCATCTTTTCTGTAAACAACAAAACCGGAGAAACCACCAAAATCAACTTTACTCAGGTTTAGTTTGAGTGAACAATACGTTTTGTGTGTTGGGTTTTCCAAGTTTACTGGAACACAGCATAACCCCAAACTAACATAGGCTAGGTTAGCTAAGCATACTAGTACAAAACAATGTTAGAATCACTAGGCTAGCAAAGCTAACTGCAAGCAAGCAGCATTAGCACTGCAAGGCTAAATAAAACAACAAGAAGCAAACAATATTAGCATTGCTAGGCTAACTAAACTAACTGCAAACAGTGTTAGCACTGCAAGGCTAAACGAAGCAACAAGAAGCAAACATCTGCAAAGAAACTGTGTTAGCACTACCAGGATAAATAACAAATTAGCATTGCTAGGCTAACTAAACTAACTGCAAACAGTGTTAGCACTGCAAGGCTAAACGAGGCAACAAGAAGCAAACATCTGCAAAGAAACTGTGTTAGCACTACCAGGATAAATAACAATATTAGCATTGCTAGGCTAACTAAACTAACTGCAAACAGTGTTAGCACTGCAAGGCTAAACGAGGCAACAAGAAGCAAACATCTGCAAAGAAACTGTGTTAGCACTACCAGGATAAAAAAAATCCATCCATCCATCCATCCATCCATCCATTTTCTTCCGCTTTATCCGGAGTCAGGGGGGGCAGCAGCTCAAGCAAAGCCGCCCAGACCTCCCGATCCACACACACCTCCCCAGCTCCTCCGGGCAACCCAAAGGCATTTCCAAGCCAGCCGAGAGATGTAGTCCCTCCAGCGTGTCCTGGGTCTTCCCTGGGCCTCCTCCCAATGGGACGTGCCCGGAACACCTCTCTAGCGAGGCGTCCAGGGGGCATCTGGAAAAGATGCCTGAGCCACCTCAACTGACTCCTTTTGACGTGGAGGAGCAGCGGCTCGACTCCGAGCTCCTCCCGAGTGACCGAGCTCCTCACCCTATCTAAGGGAGTGCCCAGCCACCCCTGCAGGGGAAACTCATCTCGGCCGCTTGTACTCGCAATCTCGTTCTTTCGGTCATGAGCCAAATCTCATGACCATAGGTGAGGATCGGAACGTAGATCGATCGGTAAATCGAGAGCTTTGCCCCCTACTCAGCTCTCTTCACCACGACGGTCCAATACAGCGACCACATCACTGCAGATGCTGCAGCGATCCATCTATCGATCTCACGCTCCATCCGTCCCTCAAATAAATAATAATAAAATAAATAAATAAAACAAATAAAAGCAAACAATGTGAGTATAGCTAGACTAACTAATCTAACTGCAAACAGTGTTAGCACTGCCAGGCTAACTAAGGACACTAGAAGTAAACAATGTCAGCATAGCTAGGCTAACTAAGCTAACTGCAAACAAACAGCGTTAGGACTGCCAGGCTAACAAAGGCAACCTTTGCAGAAGCAAAGGCATTCACGGCTTAAATTTCATGATGTTTAGCTTCTAAACTGTTAATGGGTCCTGAAAATGTCCATGAAGTATTTTTGTCATATAACCTGGGCAATGTGTGTGTGTGTGTTTAGGAGAGCGTTTAATGGGTTTGTTTTGGACTGAAGCGAGTTCCGGTGATTCATACATGATGAAAAGTCGCCTGAAGCTCCAAAAGACGTGTCTGTTCCTGTTTTGCTCTTCACTTTTCTTTCTCTTCACTTGTTGTTTCTTCTTGTCTCTACTTCAGTTTGTCTACAGTCCCAACCAAATAGTTAGTGAGTGAGTGATTAGTTAGTTGGTTAATCCTTCAGTTGTTCTGATCTGAGGTCAGTTTTTCGAGATCTCCTGAGTGATGTCATCACAGCTGTCAATCCCCTCTGACTGGTGAGAATCACAGAACTTTATTTTGTCCCGGTCGTAGACTGTTTGTTTATTTTGTCCCGGTCATCAGAGCTCTCAACGGTTCTGTCAGGGCTCACGCACTCTGCGCAAGACTCAATATGTTGTCTCGCTGTCATGCATGAGAAAAATGACCTGCAAGACAAGATTTGGTAGAAAATAATTCCTTGAGCGTATCTCAACTTGAGAGCTCTGGGTCATGGACTGTTTGTCTTTGTTTATTTTGTCCCGGTCGTGGACTGTTTGTTTTTTTGTGCCAGTCATGGACTGTTTGTTATTCTTGTCCCAGTCGTGGAATGTTTGTTTATTTTGTCCCTGTCGTGAACTGTTTGTTTCTTTATTTTGTCCCGGTCGTGGACTGTGTTTATTTTGTCCCAGTTGTGGACTGGTGTTTATTTTGTCCCAGTCATGGACTGTTTGCTTTTCTTGTCCCAGTGGTGGACTGTTTGTTTCTTATGTCCCGGTCGTGGACTGTTTATTTTGTCCCAGTCATGGATTGTTTGGTTTTCTTGTCCTGGTTGTGGACAGTTTGTTTCTTTTGTCCTGGTCGTGCACTGTTTATTTTGTCCCAGTCATGGATTGTTTGGTTTTGTTGTCCTGGTTGTGGACCGTTTGTTTCTTTTGTCACTGTCATGGACTGTTTGTTTATTTGGTCCCTGTTGTGGACTGTTTGTTTATTTTCTCCCGGTCATGGACTGTTTGTTTATTTTGTCCCTGTTGTGGACTGTTTGTTTCTTTTCTCCAGTCATGGACTGTTTGTTTATTTTGTCCCTGTCGTGAACTGTTTGTTTCTTTATTTTGTCCCGGTCGTGGACTGTGTGTTTATTTTGTCCCAGTTGTGGACTGTGTGTTTATTTTGTCCCAGTCATGGACTGTTTGCTTTTCTTGTCCCGGTCATAGTCACAGGACGTCGTGAGAGAACAGAGAAGTTTCAGAAGAAGTCGGTTTCAGCATTTTATCCGGATATTCCACTGTTAAAGGAGATTTTTTTAATGAAAGACGTGCGGACGGGTCAGCGCATCGGGACGCAGCCGGCGCGGTGTGGCGGCACAGGAAAAACACCTCCGTGTTGATAACCATTTGTAAAATCCAGGCGGCTTTTGATGGCTTTCAGTGGAGTGAGTATATGAGAAATTGTTTAACAGCTGGACATGTTCCAACTTGTCCTTAAGGCTTCCAACAGAGATGTTTTTCCTGTGGTGGAGCGTCGCAGCGGCTGCGAGCCGACGCTGCAATCCGTCCGCACGTCTTTCATTAAAAAAATCTCCTTTAACAGTGGAATATCCGGATAAAATGCTGAAACCGACTTCTTCTGAAACTTCTCTGTTCTCTCACGACGTCCTGGATCAATAGAGCCTGAAATGTGGAGGTTTTCAGCTTGAAACAGGCTGACGACGGCGCCTGAGAGCGCTGCACGATGTCCCGCTCCGTGGGAAGTCCTTAAAGCGACAGTATCACCTCAAAATCTCTCATCAGCCGTTAAAATTTTCACTGAAAACCAGCTTAATTTTTCGAACCGTGTCCACTTTGATGTGTCTCACAGGTTTAGAAAAAATTTTGATCAAACAAAGCGCCAGTCTCTCAGCAACTTCTCAGACAAAGGAATTCCGACGAGGGGCTGGACGATTCCTCCCACAAGGAGTGCTCACAGGTGAATGACGTCACCGACAGGCGTGGAAAAACTCACGCATGTGCACGAGGGTTCAAGCATGTCTGACGTAAAAACATATGAATGAAATCCATATAGTTTTTGAAAAAAATAAAAAGGACCTATACTTTATTGACAGACCTCATATTAGGCCACGGATGAACTCATTAAAGTTTGTAGGTGATCCAGATTGGCGGATGTCACAAATCTTGGATTGCTCTTGTTGCTGGTGTGTCTGTTTGAAATATTTTATGACAAACCTGTAATAATCTGTCTTGTTGTGGATAAACTCAGTAGCTAAACTCAATGCTGCCAATGTGGCGTAGCCCAGATACGGCCCTTATTTTCCAGCTCTCTGGAGAAAACCCACGAGTATCAGGGTTTACAGGCAGAGTTGGCTGGACACAAATGCAAAACGCAGGCACACAGCTCAGCAGAGTTAAGACGTTTACTTTGTTCACGGGCTGGAGTCGGTACACAGAGAGGCAGTCCAAAAAGAGCAACAATGACAAAATCATCAGGCTTAGGTGTGGTCGAGGTACACAGGCAGGTAGTCAAAAACATGACGAGGCAAATGAAGCAAGGCAAGGAAAAAATACAAGATACTGAGCTGGAAAGAGACACAAGGCACATCAATCTGGCGAAGGAGCAGAGCAAAATGAGGAGCTTATAAACACCCAGGTGATGAGGTGCAGATTGGAAGGGTGTGCATGGAACACACCAGAATGAGTGTGTGGCCAGAGAGAGGGAAACACCCACCACCAACAACCAGGAGAGACAGACAAGAGAGACAGGGACAGATGAACCCAAGCAGACAAAACCCCAGCAAGAGAGTAACCATACAGAGAAAAACATAACCGTGACAAAACGAACCAAAATGTAAATAAAACAAGGCAAAAAGTCAGGTCCTGACAACAGGAGATGTCACGCAGACTTTGTCCAGACTGGAGACTCTCTGTAGTTGCAGCTCCTCATCCACTTCATGTTTTAGGATCTGGAGACATGTACAGAGTCTCAGAACTTCTGAAGGACCTGACTGTGAGAGTTGTACCTCAACCTGTTACCTCAGGCAGCGAATGGAAGTTTTTAGATCCTTGGAGAAGTACTATGGCCTCCAAAAGAAGAGCGTTCTGAGAGAAGATCCCCCGCTGGCAAACGCTGCTTCCTACATTCTGATAACATTTCAGAATGTAGGCATTCATGAAACTGACGGAGTCTAGATTTGTTAATCAGGGACCTTAAATCTGGGAAAACAGGTCCAACTCCAACAATGCCATCACATGACCCACCTGTAACAAGGATGAAATGCCTCCCAAAAATGTGAGGGCATGATTTCAGAATGCTTCTACCCTTTTGAGGACATATGGACAGACAGAGAGACAGACAGACAGAAATCTCCACAACATAATCACCCTTCAGGCATTTGGCCAGCGGGGGATAAGACGTACAGTAGCCACCCCAGGTCATGTCAAAGGTCAGGTCAAAGCTTGTCTTGTTTTTTAGTAATGAATAATGTTTGCTGTTCAGTCATTCCAACGTGACAGAAGAACAGTTTAAAGACATCATTAACAAAATCTAAATTATCATCACATTCATGTTCACTATGAGGAGACGTGAACGTCCGGCCACAGCACACAACAAAGCAAAAAGACACTGCAAACTTCTTCTTACAACTCTGTGAGCTCAACCAATCATTTGTGTGTGTTTGTGCATGTGTGTGCATGTGTGCGTCTCTGTGCATGTGTGTGCATGCATGTGTGAGTGTGTGCGTGCGTGTGTCTCTGTGCATGTGTGTGTGTCTGTGCATGTGTCTCCGTGCGTGTGTGTGTGTGTGTGTGTGTGTGAGTGTCTCGTGCATGTGTGTGTGTGTGTATGTGTGTCTCTGTGCATGTGTGAGTGTGTGTGCGTGTGTGCTGCTGACTTCCTGTTGTTAAGCAACTCTTCCAATGGCGACACTTGTCAGCATTTGAAATCTAAACAGTTGTCTCTTTTGTCAAACTGCGTAGAAAAGGTTCTAAATTCTGTGATACAAATAAAACTTAGTAAGTGGAAAACTTAAAAAAAAAAAATCTGTCTTGTGAACGAGGTGCACGGCGGTCGTACTCGCATCATGGAGGATCAGCTGCTGATGAATCCCACACCTTCTAAATAACAACAGCCGTGTCCTCTGCATCGAACCATCCTACTTACAGTTAGACACAATCCATCCACTAGGGGACCAATCCAGGTGAAGAGATGCTGCCTTGCTCAGGGCAGAGAAAGGAGCAGACCCTAAATAAGCATGTTTGTGACTGTGGGAGGAAACCAGAGCAGACGCGGGGAGAACAATCGAAACTCCACACAGAAAGGGTGGGAAGCGAACCCATGACCTTCCTGCTGTGAGGCATGTAATCTATTGCTGCTGAAACTCAGTGACTCAGGCATTTAATTTTTGCAGTCCACTTTGATGTGGTGCAGAACCGTCTGGAGAAATACAACTAGTCTTGAACACAGAAAAAATCCAAAGTAATGTTTTTTTCTGTAAGTCATCTGTTTCCTTGTAGAACATGCCATCAATCAGAATTGCCAGAGGAAATGTTCTTGAGCTAGTCAGCAGCTACAAGTATTTGGGATTAACTATTGACACAGAGCTCTCTTTAAAGTTGTTTTTAAACACCCGAACACCTGATCTCCAAATTAAGGGTGAAGCTCAGCTTCCTTTACAGAAACAAGTCATGCTTGTTGTTAAGTGTTCAGAAGCTCCTGATAACTGCTCCCTTCCTGCCCCTTAGTGGACTATGGTGATGTCGTGTATGGGTGAGCTTCATCCATTTGTCTACAGTCCATGACCGCCGTGTTACCGCACTCTGAGATTCATCACTGGTTGTAGCCGCCTCACCCACCACTGTGAGTTGTCTGCCAAAGCGGGCATGCCCTCTTTGACTGCCAGGCATTATACACACTGGATGACTTTGGTTTACAAAACTTTTAGTGGACAGGTTCTTGTTGTGTGGGCCGCCAGAAGAGGAGGTACTGCTGGCCCACCACCAGAGGGCGCCCTGCCTGAAGTGCGGGCTTCAGGCACGAGAGGGCGCTGCCGCCATGGACACAGCCGGGGGTGACAGCTGTCGCTCATTACCTCTTGACAGCTGTCACCCATCTACTCAACATCATCTCACTCCATAAAGACCAGACGTCATCTCCACCTCGTTGCCGAGATATCATACTTCATTGGAGGTAATATCCTCAGCCATTTGTGTTTCTAATAAGCTGTAT
This sequence comes from Thalassophryne amazonica, assembly GCF_902500255.1. NCBI lineage: Eukaryota > Metazoa > Chordata > Actinopteri > Batrachoidiformes > Batrachoididae > Thalassophryne > Thalassophryne amazonica. Next base: position 20,456,104 of record NC_047108.1, read on the forward strand.
ATTGTGAGTGTTTGCAGGAGTACTGGTCCCTCTTCTTGTGGAGGCTGAGTGAGTGCAGGACGGCACTCTTTTCCTCTGAGGGATCACTGTAAATACCTCAGCATTCTGAGTGAGAGGTGGAGGTGGCATTCCCACCGTTGTTGTTACTGGGTGTACACACACCCACACTTGACTGTCTTTGTTCTTCGCCAGCAAGTACCAGATCCGACAGTCGGGGACGGTGATCACCTGGGAATTCGGGACTTGGCGGCTCCAGTATTCACCAGGTTCTGGGGCGGCGGAAATCGTGTGGTTCCGGCTCTTCTTGGGACAGACGTCTTCTATCCTCAAGCCTGCCCACACGTCACCTTTGTGTATTGACTGTTATGATATTCTGAGATTGTCTGTATGTTCGTTGTGCACATTCACAACATTAAATTGTTATATTTTGGCTCATCTATTGACCGTGCATTTGCGCCCCCTGTTGTGGGTCCGTGTCACTACACTTTCCCAACAGGATATCTCGGCCAGCGTCATGGACTCCGAGGGGCATCACCCGGCTGTTGAACGACCAATGGGAGAGCAGGGAGCGCAGGCGTCTGCAGGAGACGTGCTTGGTGAGCTGCAGCACATTCTCACCGCCTTTACGGCTCGGTTGGATCAAATGACTGAGCAAAACATCCTCCTGAACCGCAGGGTGGAGGTTCTCTCCGCACAGATGGCGGCGAGCGCTCAGGGCGCTGCTGCAGCTCGTCCTCCTGCCGACCCTGTGCCCTGCCGTTCCAGTGGTGGTTCAACAACCCCTCCCACCATCCCCTGAAGCATACATAAGCCCTCCTGAGCCGTACGGAGGTTGTGTGGAGACGTGCGCGGATTTTCTTATGCAGTGTTCGCTCGTCTTCGCACAACGTCCCGTCATGTACGCGTCAGATGCTAGTAAAATAGCTTATGTGATTGCTCTGCTTCAGGGTAAAGCACGCGCCTGGGCTACGGCGCTCTGGGAACAGAACTCACGGTTGTTATCAGCATACACTGGGTTTGTGGGGGAGTTCAGAACAGTGTTTGATCACCCTAATAGAGGAGAGACCGCTTCAACCGTGCTGCTGTCAATGAGACAGGGACGTGAGAGCGCAGCCGCTTATGCAGTCAACTTCCGCATCGCGGCTGCGAGGTCCGGCTGGAATAACGTTGCGCTCCGCGCCGCCTTCATAAACGGACTGTCGTTGGTTCTGAAGGAGCAGCTGGTAGCTAAGGAGGAACCGCGGGATTTAGATGGGCTTATCGATCTCGTTATATGGTTAGACAATCGGTTGGAGGAACGCCGTCGGGAGCGAGGCGAAGGACGTGACCGGATACGCGCCGCCCCCTCCCTTCCGGGTTCGAAAAGGGGCCGCCCTCCCCACGCTCCACAGCCGCAGCGCTTTGTGGGGCAACAGCTCCCCCTGCTGACGTTGTTAGGGAAACGCACAGGGCCAAAATGGGGAGGCTGATCCGTGGAGAGTGTTTTCTCTGCAGCTCAACTGAGCACACACAGAGAAACTGCCCCAAACGGCCAAAACGACAACAACCGCCCTTAGAGACTGGGCTAAGGAGGGGTCAAACCATTCAAGTGAGACACACACAAATTGCCACATGACTCCCAGTCACAATCCTGAGCGGGGATTTAACCCTTCAAGCCCGAGCACTGGTGGACACGGGGTCAGAAGGGAATCTGCTAGACAGCAGATGGGCAAGGGAGGTAGGGCTCCCTCTGGTGGCGCTTCCTTCGCCGTTGCAGGTGCGGGCACTAGATGGCACCCTCCTCCCTTTACTCACACACAAGACACAACCAGTAACTCTGGTGGTGTCTGGAAACCACCGGGAGGAGATTGAGTTTTTTGTAACTCCTTCTACCTCCCGCGTGATTTTGGGCATCCCATGGATGTTGAAGCACAATCCCCGGATTGATTGGCCGTCTGGGGTGGTGGTTCAGTGGAGCGAAACCTGCCATCGGGGGTGTTTAGGATCCTCGGTTCCTCCCGGTTCACAGGCTAAGGAGGAGGTCAAAGTCCCTCCCAATCTGACGGCAGTGCCGGTTGAGTACCACGATCTTGCTGATGTCTTCAGTAAGGATCTGGCACTCACCCTTCCCCCGCACCGTCCGTATGATTGTGCCATTGATTTGGTTCCAGGCGCTGAGTTCCCGTCCAGCAGGCTGTACAACCTCTCATGACCTGAGCGCGAATCAATGGAGACCTACATCCGGGACTCATTAGCTGCCGGGCTGATCCGGAACTCCACCTCCCCGATGGGGGCAGGTTTCTTTTTTGTGGGCAAGAAAGATGGCGGACTTCGTCCATGTATTGATTACAGGGGGCTGAATGAGATTACGGTTCGCAACCGATACCCGTTGCCATTGTTAGATTCCGTGTTCACCCCCCTGCATGGAGCCAAAATCTTTACTAAGCTGGATCTTAGAAATGCGTATCACCTGGTTCGGATCCGGAAGGGAGACGAATGGAAGACGGCATTTAACACCCCATTAGGTCACTTTGAGTACCTGGTCATGCCGTTTGGCCTCACCAACGCCCCCGCGACGTTCCAAGCCTTGGTTAACGACGTCTTGCGGGACTTCCTGCACCGATTCGTCTTCGTATATCTGGACGATATTCTCATCTTTTCTCCGGATCCTGAGACCCATGTCCAGCATGTACATCAGGTCCTGCAGCGGTTGTTAGAGAACCGACTGTTTGTGAAGGGCGAGAAGTGCGAGTTTCACCGCACGTCTTTGTCCTTCCTGGGGTTTATCATCTCCTCTAACTCCGTCGCCCCTGATCCGGCCAAGGTTGCGGCGGTGAGAGATTGGCCCCAACCAACAAGCCGTAGGAAGCTGCAACAGTTCCTCGGCTTCGCTAATTTCTATAGGAGGTTCATTAAGGGCTACAGTCAGGTAGTTAGCCCCCTGACAGCACTGACCTCTCCAAAAGTCCTCTTCACCTGGTCGGATCGGTGCGAAGCCGCGTTCAAGGAGTTGAAACGACGGTTCTCTACTGCGCCAGTTTTGGTGCAGCCCGACCCTAGCCGCCAGTTCATGGTTGAAGTGGACGCCTCTGACTCAGGGATAGGAGCCGTGCTGTCCCAGAGCGGAGAGACCGATAAGGTACTTCACCCGTGTGCCTACTTTTCACGCAGGTTGACCCCGGCTGAACGGAACTCTGACGTCGGCAATCGAGAACTCCTTGCGGTGAAAGAGGCTCTTGAGGAGTGGAGACACCTGTTGGAGGGAGCGTCTGTGCCATTCACGGTTTTCACTGACCATCGGAACCTGGAGTATATCAGGACCGCCAAGCGGCTGAACCCCAGGCAAGCCCGCTGGTCACTGTTCTTTGGGCGTTTTGACTTCCGGATCACCTATCGCCCCGGGACCAAGAACCAGAGGTCGGATGCCTTGTCCCGGGTACACGAAGAGGAGGTCAAAACTGCACTGTCGGATCCACCGGAGCCCATCCTGCCTGAGTCCACTATCGTGGCCACCCTCACCTGGGACATGGAGAAGACCGTCCGGGAGGCCCTGGCACGGAGCCCGGACCCAGGAACAGGTCCGAAGAACCGTCTGTACGTCCCACCAGAGGCCAGAGCTGCAGTCTTGGACTTCTGTCACGGTTCCAAGCTCTCCTGTCAGGGGTGCGAAGGACCGTGGCAGTTGTCCGGCAGCGCTTCTGGTGGGCGTCTATGGAGGCAGACGTCCGGGAATATATCCAGGCCTGCACCACCTGTGCCAGGTGCAAGGCAGTACACACAAAGGCCCAAGGACTCCTCCAGCCAGGGCAACACCACCATCTTCACGATAGTGGACCGTTTCTCCAAGGCGGCCCACTTCGTGGCCCTCCCGAAGCTCCCAACAGCCCAGGAGACAGCAGACCTCCTGGTCCACCACGTTGTCCGTCTGCATGGGATACCCTCCGACATCGTCTCAGATCGTGGTCCCCAGTTCTCCTCACACGTCTGGAGGAGCTTCTGCAGGGAACTGGGGGCCACCGTGAGCCTCTCGTCCGGGTACCATCCACAGACGAACGGACAGGCAGAGCGGGTCAACCAGGAACTGGAACAGACCCTTCGCTGCGTCACATCCGCGCACCCGACGGCCTGGAGTAACCATCTGGCCTGGATCGAGTATGCGCATAACAGCCAGGTGTCTTCGGCCACCGGCCTCTCCCCATTTGAGGTGTGTTTGGGGTATCAGCCCCCGTTGTTTCCCGTGGTGGAGGGAGAGGTCGGTGTGCCCTCGGTCCAGGCCCACCTGCGGAAGTGCCGTCGGGTGTGGCGCTCCACCCGCTCTGCCTTGTTGAAGGCCCGGACGAGGGCGAAGACCCATGCAGACCGTCGGCGATCCCCGGCCCCTGCTTACCAGCCCGGGCAGGAGGTGTGGCTTTCCACGAAGGACATCCCCCTCCAGGTGGACTCCCCGAAACTCCAGGACAGGTACATTGGCCCCTTCAAGATCCTCAAAGTCCTCAGTCCTGCCGCAGTGAAGCTCCAACTCCCGGCTTCACTGCGGATCCATCCGGTTTTCCACGTGTCATGTCTCAAACCTCATCACACCTCACCTCTCTGTGCTCCCGGACCGGCGCCCCCTCCTGCTCGGATCATCGACGGGGGGCCGGCTTGGATGGTGCGCCGGCTCCTGGACGTCCGTCGGATGAGTCGGGGGTTCCAGTACTTGGTGGACTGGGAGGGGTATGGACCCGAAGAACGCTCCTGGGTGAAGAGGAGCTTCATCCTGGATCCGGCCCTCCTGGCCGACTTCTACCGCCGACACCCCGACAAACCTGGTCGGGCGCCAGGAGGCGCCCGTTGAGGGGGGGGTCCTGTTGTGTGGGCCGCCAGAAGAGGAGGTACTGCTGGCCCACCACCAGAGGGCGCCCTGCCTGAAGTGCGGGCTTCAGGCACGAGAGGGCGCTGCCGCCATGGACACAGCCGGGGGTGACAGCTGTCGCTCATTACCTCTTGACAGCTGTCACCCATCTACTCAACATCATCTCACTCCATAAAGACCAGACGTCATCTCCACCTCGTTGCCGAGATATCATACTTCATTGGAGGTAATATCCTCAGCCATTTGTGTTTCTAATAAGCTGTATATTGTGAGTGTTTGCAGGAGTACTGGTCCCTCTTCTTGTGGAGGCTGAGTGAGTGCAGGACGGCACTCTTTTCCTCTGAGGGATCACTGTAAATACCTCAGCATTCTCAGTGAGAGGTGGAGGTGGCATTCCCACCGTTGTTGTTACTGGGTGTACACACACCCACACTTGACTGTCTTTGTTCTTCGCCAGCAGTACCAGATCCGACAGTCGGGGACGGTGATCACCTGGGAATTCGGGACTTGGTGGCTCCAGTATTCACCAGGTTCTGGGGCGGCGGAAATCGTGTGGTTCCGGCTCTTCTTGGAACAGACTTCTTCTATCCTCGAGCCTGCCCACATGTCACCTTTGTGTATTGACTGTTATGATATTCTGAGATTGTCTGTATGTTCGTTGTGCACATTCACAACATTAAATTGTTATATTTTGGCTCATCTATTGACCGTGCATTTGCGCCCCCTGTTGTGGGTCCGTGTCACTACACTTTCCCAACAGTTCTGACCCATTTATCCAATTTACTTCAGAGATCTGAAAGCCATTACGCTCTGGGCTCCAATGACATGTTATTTTTCCGTGTACCTCATGTCTGCACTGAAATGGGAAAGAAAGCTTTTAGTTTCTCTGCTCCATCTGACGGGAACGTGCTCCAATCCGAACTGAAACTGTCCGGGTTAATGTCTCTGAACGCCTTCCACTCTATTTTAAGAGATCGCAAATGGAATTCTTTTGCAGTGCCTTTATTTCTGAATTCCAATTTGTTTTTATCCTGTACATTGTAAGAGTTTACAATGACCAAGATGATTGCATTTTATTTGTTATTAATGTTCTTGTGATGATGTTAATCTGTCCACTATGACGTGTGCTGCTGCCGTTCTTGGCCAGGTCGCCCATGTAAAAGAGGTTTCAAACTCAATGGGTTAGGGTTAGGGTTAGGACTGTCCCCATTTAACCACTATGGTAACAGAACATCTGTTTGCTGCTTGTGTTCAAACAACGAAACGAGAGAGTGAAGAAAACAAACCAGTGAAATGGAGATTGAGGTGTTTGTTTGTTTTGATTGGTCACAGCAGAGACGACTAAATAAATACAGTAAGTGGCAAAACTAGCTGGGGACAATGAGCCCACCAGAAGTTTTGATCCCCCTCCAATGGTAACGAGCGTTCAGTCATGGAGTCACATGTTGTTTCTTAATTCAGACACCACAGTCACTTATGGACATAATTTAAAGAAGCTTTATCATGCTCAAAACAAGAACCAGCATCAGACTTAAAAAATAAAAATAATGACATTTAAATCAATCAAATCTACTTTATTGTCTCCATGGGTACATTTTTCTGAAGTAAAAGTATGACGACACAAAACACTTACACAAAGAAATCAAACAAACAATATGCCTCTTCTGTAACATCTTTAATATTAGGCTTAGTAGACGGAGATGGCTGGACAAAAATGCAGGACTCTAACAAAAATCTCTGTGTGTACAAATAGTTTACTGAAACAGCAAAAGGGGTCCAGTACACAAAAAGGCAGTCCAACAAGAGCAGAAGTACAAGGAACATCAAGTTAAGGCATGGTCGGGGTTGAGGAAATACACAAAACAGTGCTGGAGAGAAGGCAAAATGCACATCAATCTGGCAAGGAGCAGAGCAAACTGAGGAACTTAAATACAGCTAGGTGATGTGCTGCAAATAGGGAACAGGTGTGCGTGGAAAGCACCAGAACAAGGGCATGGCCAGAGAGAGGGAAATGCCCACCACCAAGAACCAAGAGTCAGACAATAGAGAAAGGGACAGAGAGACCCAAGCAGAAAAAAACCCCAGCAAGAGAATAAACATTCCAGCAACTGAACAAACGAAGCAAACAAAAACATAAAACAAAGCAAAACAAAAACTCACATCCTGACATTTAATATGTAATGTCATGGATCTTCAGCATCCTTCACACTTTATTTTCAGTAAATGCTTCTGGGGAGCATTAGCATGTCTAAAAACCTTCAGCTTTTAGAACCCCCTAATTACAGCCCTCTTAACCCCCCTGCAAATGTAGATGTAAATTAATATTCAGATTTTTCAGCTAGTTGATGGTAGGGCTGTACAATATGGCCAAATTATCGTATCTCAATATTGAAGCCACATATTATATCTCTCTCGAAATGATATGATACGATATGACTATGATTTGACACAAAGTGCATCAACAGTGAAAATTAAACATTCTTAAACAAAACAGTAATAATACCACACTCATTTTGCACTCATCATAAGGTTAGGATACAGTGCCCTCCAAAAGTATTGGAACACTTGGTATTTCACACATTTTAATTTGTTTATGCCATTTCAAATACAAGAAATACAAAAAATCTCTAATTATCTTCCTTGAACTCAAGTTGAAGACAAATCTCTAAAACTGTTGTGAAAGTGTAGGAACACGGACCCACAACAGGGGGCGCAAATGAACGGACAATGGAGGAGTCAAATAACACTGTTTTTACTGTTGTGAAACAGGCACAACAAACACAACCGATTACAATATTGAGACTGAGTTCAATTACAACGGTGTCGTGTGGGCAGGCTCGACGATAGGAGACGTCTGTCCAAGTCGAACCGGAACCAACCCGATTTCCTCTGCCACCGAACCCCGGGAATACTGGAGCCGCCAAGTCCCGAATTCCCAGGTGGCCACTGCCTCCGCTCGTCGGATCCGGTACTGCTGGCAAGGAACAGAAACAGTCAGGTGTGGATGCGGCTGCACCCAGCAACACGGAGGGTGGAGAGTCCACCTCCACCTCTCGTCAACAACAATCAAGAAGTGTAGGAAGGTGAGTACTTATCCAAATGTTGTCCGGTAGTCAGCTGTCCTACAAATAATCAACAAGAATTACAACTATAGTCACACGTATGTTTGGGCGAAGATTGTTACCTCTTTGATAAGGCGATATCTCGGCAAATGAGGTGGAGATGCCGTCCTGCTGATATACCTCCCTGTTGATTGGAATCAGCTGTCTCCAGTGATGGGTGACAGCTGGCTGCTCCTGTAAGGCGGCAGCGCCCTCCGGTGCCTGGAGCCCGCACTCCAGGCAGGACGCCCTCTAGTGGTGGTGGGCCAGCAGTACCTCCTCTTCAGCGGCCCACACAACAAAAACTTGAGGTAAATTGATTAAAAATATAAAAGCCAAGATGATGGGTTGCATAAGTAATGCTATATGCTTTGGTATAATACCTGTAAATAATAATCAGTTTTATTGCCAGTTTTCAGTTTTGCCAGTCAGGGGATGGATACATGAACATTTCCAAGTCACTGAATATGTCGTGAACTTTATTTACATCAGTCATGAAGAAATACAACATTCTCTTTCACCAAAACATCAAATCTAGGTGTGCATCTCAGATGGACTTTCTGGCAAATTCTATCTCAACTTTCAGGTCTTCTTTTTAAGAAAATCCTCCTCTAAACCACTTCATCAGGAAGCTGGATTTTATATTTTTAATCATTTTTATCAAGTTTGAGTTTAAGGAAGATTATTTTAGATTTTTTTTTTTTTTTTAATTTGAAATGGCATAAATTAAAATGTGTGAAATACCAAGTGTTCCAATACCTTTGAGGGCAACTGAGTGTATTTTTAAGTGAAATGCATCGTCCTGGTGTCACTCAGAGAGCAAAATTAAGAGATTATTTAAAAGGTCCCTCCAGTCCTTATTGGTATTTATTCAGCTAAACATATTTTTCTAGATCGTGTTTCTTCAAATAACTAAACTAACTGTCTTTATCAATAAAAGACTCAACTTCTAGATGTCTTGTGCTGTTGAACGTAACCACTGTGAAACAATCATTAAATAAGGTGCTACTGATATAATTCACTGTCTTTTCGTCACCTCTCTCACAACACAACAGCACCGTGGTGAAGTCCAGAGCTTTAATACAGAACAGAGGAGAAGTAAAGTAGCTATATTTCATTCAGCCCGAGCATCTTACATCTCATATTAGCCAACAGAGCATGAAGCAGCTGCTGCCTGCTAGTTTTATTCATCTAAAATGACCGGAGACACACATAAGGCAACCCAACTTAAAGGAGAAATGCTTCTTTTAACAGCCTGGACCTCATTTCTGGCTTAAAATATGGTCCTTTACACACCAATATAACTTTGGTGTCATTAGGAGTCCACAGTTCAGACGACATGTTCAGGTTCAAATCTGGCTTGAAGATTTTTCTTCTTCTACAAAGGTGGATAAGAACTTTTTGTGGTACACAACGTCAGCTACTGTACAAGAGGGACCTAGCAGTCAATATTTGTCACCGATTCCAAAATGTAGCTGGGTCTTTTCAACCAGACGTGCGGTGCTGTGACATGTCAATCATCTGGGGTGACACCTAGAGTGTCCAATCAGATTTCAGGGGGGTCCAGTGCCATCCTGGCCTCCCCTCTAACTCCACCCATGCCAGGAAGTGTTCAACATTTGACATTTCCTGTTTCACTGTGGACTCAAACTTTGGCACTTCCTGCTTCAGCGTGAACTTGCCACTATTCCCGTAAGATTCTACAAGATCTCGTCTGTCAATGCAGGAAGTGTTCAACATTTGACATTTGCTGTTTCACTGTGGACTCAAATTTTGGCACTTCCTGTTTGGGACTCAGTGTACCCCGAGTGAGGTTCGGACTGCTGCGTGGCACTTCACGGCGCTTTGCTCGCAATATTTAACAATATCAACTAACTGGACTTAGAGGGAAAAGATAATTTTAGAAACAAAATATCCTCTTAATTTAATCTCCTTCCAGAGAAGAAGAAACAAGATGGCGACACCAACACAGCACCCACTGACCCCGCCCATTGTTCAGCCCACCACGCCACCACCTATTACCACAGCTCCTCCTAAATCGTCAGCCCGCCTACATGAGAGGTATGTTCTCCCCTAACCTTGCCCCCAGCACACACACAAACACCTACACAGACACACACATACAAACACGCAAACATACACAAACACAGACATACAAACACACAGACACGCACACAAACACTCATACAGAACTCCTCCCATGCACACACCTTTTGTTTGACCTTCTGTTCTGTTTTTGGAGGCGGGGTTCCAACCTGTCGCTTTTACTGGATGTGAGCAGTCTCAAGGTGGAGTCTGCATGCGCCGTCTCAACCCCCAAGGAGGTGTGGCTTCAGGTGTTGCGCACCTTATCACGACCGCTAACACATACTGTCCTGCAGCAGGCTGTGACAGACACAGACACACTGAACGCAGAGTACCAGGTACACACACACACACACACACATGCAGAACACCAGATACATATACACACACACTGAACACAGAATACCAGGTATACACACACACACACACACACACACTGAACACAGAATACCAGGTACACACACACACACACACACACACATGCAGAACACCAGATACATATACACACACACTGAACACAGAATACCAGGTATACACACACACACACACACACACACACTGAACACAGAATACCAGGTACACACACACACACACACACACACTCAACACAGAATACCAGGTATACACACACACACACACACACTGAACACAGAATACCAGGTATACACACACACACACACACACTGAACACAGAATACCAGGTATACACACACACACACACACACACACTGAACACAGAATACCAGGTATACACACACACACACACACACACACACTGAACACAGAATACCAGGTACACACACACACACACACACACACACACACACAAACACTCAACACAGAATACCAGGTATACACACACACACACTGAACGCAGAGTACCAGGTACACACACACACACACACACACACACATGCAGAACACCAGATACATATACACACACACTGAACACAGAATACCAGGTATACACACACACACACACACACACACACACACACACACACACACACACACACACACACACACACACACACACACACACACACACACACACACACACTGAACACAGAATACCAGGTACACACACACACACACACACACACACTCAACACAGAATACCAGGTATACACACACACACACACACTCAACACAGAATACCAGGTATACACACACACACACACACACTGAACACAGAATACCAGGTATACACACACACACACACACACACTGAACACAGAATACCAGGTACACACACACACACACACACACACACACACACACACACACACACACACACACACACACACTGAACACAGAATACCAGGTACACACACACACACACACACACACACACACTGAACACAGAATACCAGGTACACACACACACACACACACACACAACACAGAATACCAGGTATATACACACATACACACACACACACACACACACACTGAACACAGAATACCAGGTATACACACACACACACACACACACACACAAACACTCAACACAGAATACCAGGTATACACACACACACACTGAACGCAGAGTACCAGGTACACACACACACACACACACACACACACACATGCAGAACACCAGATACATATACACACACACTGAACACAGAATACCAGGTATACACACACACACACACACACACACACACACACACACACTGAACACAGAATACCAGGTACACACACACACACACACACACACTCAACACAGAATACCAGGTATACACACACACACACACACACTCAACACAGAATACCAGGTATACACACACACACACACACACTGAACACAGAATACCAGGTATACACACACACACACACACACACTGAACACAGAATACCAGGTACACACACACACACACACACACACACACACACACACACACACACACACACACTGAACACAGAATACCAGGTACACACACACACACACACACACACACACACTGAACACAGAATACCATGTACACACACACACACACACACACACACAACACAGAATACCAGGTATATACACACATACACACACACACACACACACACACACTGAACACAGAATACCAGGTATACACACACACACACACACACACTGAACACCAGATATATATATCTGGTGTTCTGGTGTTATATATCTGGTGTTATATATATATTTTTTTCCATCTGTTTTGAGTACAGTTTAGTTCCTTCTGAATGGTATAAATCCATTATTAAACCAATTCCAAAGTCCCCATATAATGATCCTAGAGTTCCTTTGAACTATAGAGGGATAAGTCTTTTAAGTTGTGTTTACGAGCTCTACTCCAGTATTCTTAATAGACGATTATATAGTTACCTGGAGACATTTGATTTGTTGGTTGATGAGCAGAATGGTTTTCGAAAGAATAGAGCCTGTATTGACCACATATTCTCTCTGTCCACTCTAGTTCAAGTGAGAATACAAGAGAGTAAACCAACTTTCTCATGTTTTATAGACTTTCAGAAAGCATTTGATTGCATTAATCATGATCTTCTTAGTTTCAAACTGTTAAATACTGGTATAGACTTACTCTTGATGCCCATCTTACCTTTGAAAAAGGAATAAAAACTCTATCAGACTCTGCAGGCAGAGCTCTGGGAGCCGTTCTTAACAAGGTCAAGCTGTGTAGGGATCTTGGGTACAATGCCTATACACAGTTGTATAATTCTTGTGTTTGTCCAATTTTAGACTACTGTGCAGGGGTTTGGGGGTACTGTAATCTAACAAAATGTATTATACTTCAAAACAGGGCTATGTGCTGCTTTCTTGGTGTACACAAAATGGCCCCTAAGCTCGCTGTATGTGGTGATATGGGATGGGAACCTTGTGAAGTGCGGATAAAGGGTGACATGGTGCGATTTTGGAATAGGTTTATTAATATGTCCGACAGCAGACTTATATATTTACAAATATTTCTGTGGGACCTATCGAAAAGGAACTTATTAAAATCTTTGATGAAGTAGGTCTTCAGTATATTTATAGAAATAAGTTGTCCTGTAATGTTAAATAGATTAAGGAAATGTTGTTTGAAAATTATAAACAGAAGTGGGCAGAAGAAATTCTGCACAAACCCAAATTAAGAGTGTACAGTTTGATAAAGTCGGCCTACCAACCAGAGCCATATGTCACCCTTAACCTAACTAAAGCACAGAGATCTGTTTGTGCCCAGTTGAGATGTGGTATTGTATCACTTCCTGTTCCGGAGCACAGCGGTGTTTTGCTGTATCTGTTAGCTGTTTAATCTGCGTAGTTAGATTCCCTTACCAAAAAGTAGTATATGCAAGTATGTTTCAAGTATACTTCTAGTTTACTTTTTATATACTTATCAGTACTATTTTTTGGTAAGGGTTGATCTAGATAACTAGATAACGATTTGTTTCACAGTGTAATCTTCACGTGCCTTAACTAAAGCACTCCCTCTGCTGAATCACCTCTAAATTATTTACACATTATTCACTTTGTGTGTTTTTAGAAATCCGCTAGCTTAGCGCAGCTACTAGCTCTTAGCCGGTTTAGCATGGCGGCTTCTCCTGTCTCTCCCGCACTTCTCTGCTCTGGGTGTGAAATGTTTAGTTATTCCTTGGCCTCCTTTAGCAGTAATGGTATTTGTAATAAGTGTAGCTTATTCATAGCTTTGGAGGCCAGGCTGGGCAAATTGGAGACTCGGCTCCGCACCTTGGAAAATCCTACAGCTAGCCAGGCCCCTGTAGTCGGTGCGGACCAAGGTAGCTTAGCCGCTGTTAGCTGTCCAGTCACCCAGCCGGGAAAGCAGGCCGGCTGGGTGACTGTGAGGAGGAAGCGTAGTCCTAAACACAAGCCCCCTGTACGCCACCAACCCCTTCACATTTCTAACCGTTTTTCCCCACTAGGCGACACACCCGCCAAGGAACAAACTCTGGTTATTGGCGACTCTGTTTTGAGAAATGTGAAGTTAGCGACACCAGCAACCATAGTCAAATGTCTTCCGGGGGCCAGAGCAGGTGACACTGAAGGAAATTTGAAACTGCTGGCTAAGGCTAAGCGTAAATTCGGTAAGATTGTAATTCATGTCGGCAGTAATGACACACGGTTATGCCAATCGGAGGTCACTAAAATTAACATTGAATCGGTGTGTAACATTGCAAAAACAATGTCGGACTCTGTAGTTTTCTCTGGGCCCCTCCCCAATCGGACCAGGAGTGACATGTTCTCCTTGAATTGCTGGCTGTCTGAGTGGTGTCCAAAAATCAATCAATCAATCAATCAATTTTTTTATATAGCGCCAAATCACAACAAACAGTTGCCCCAAGGCGCTTATGAAAATTAAAATAATAAAAATGAGGTGGGCTTCATAGATAATTGGCAAAGCTTCTGGGGAAAACCTGGTCTTGTTAGGAGAGACAGCATCCATCCCACTTTGGATGGAGCAGCTCTCATTTCTAGAAATCTGGCCAATTTTATTAAACCCTCCAAACTGTGACTATCCAGGGTTGGTTCCAGGAAGCAGAGTTGTAGTCTTACACACCTCTCTGCAGCTTCTCTCCCCCTGCCATCCCCCCAATACCCCATCCCCGTAGAGACGGTGCCTGCTCCCAGACCACCAACAACCAGTAAAAATCTATTTAAGCATAAAAATTCAAAAAGAAAAAATAATCACCTTCAACTGCACCACAGACTAAAACAGTTAAATGTGGTTTATTAAACATTAGGTCTCTCTCTTCTAAGTCCCTGTTAGTAAATGATATAATAATTGATCAACATATTGCTTTATTCTGCTTTACAGAAACCTGGTTACAACAGGATGAATATGTTAGTTTAAATGAGTCAACACCCCCGAGTCACACTAACTGTCAGAATGCTCGTAGCACGGGCCGAGGCGGAGGATTAGCAGCAATCTTCCATTCCAGCTTATTAATTAATCAAAAACCCAGACAGAGCTTTAATTCATTTGAAAGCTTGACTCTAAGTCTTGTCCATCCAAATTGGAAGTCCCAAAAACCAGTTTTATTTGTTATTATCTATTGTCCACCTGGTCGTTACTGTGAGTTTCTCTGTGAATTTTCAGACCTTTTGTCTGACTTAGTGCTTAGCTCAGATAAGATAATTATAGTGGGCGATTTTAACATCCACATAGATGCTGAGAATGACAGTCTCAACACTGCATTTAATCTATTGTTAGACTCAATTGGCTTTGCTCAAAATGTAAATGAGTCCACCCACCACTTTAATCATACCTTAGATCTTGTTTTGACTTATGGTATGGAAATTGAAGACTTAACAGTATTCCCTGAAAACCCCCTTCTGTCTGATCATTTTTTAATAACATTTACATTTACTTTAATGGACTACCCAGCAGTGGGGAATAAGTTTCATTACAGTAGAAGTCTTTCGGAAAGCGCTGTAACTAGGTTTAAGGATATGATTCCTTCTTTATTATGTTCTCCAATGCCATATACCAACACAGTGCAGAGTAGCTACCTAAACTCTGTGACTGAGATAGATTATCTCGTCAATAGTTTTACATCCTCATTGAGGACAACTTTGGATGCTGTAGCTCCTCTGAAAAAGAGCCTTAAATCAGAAGTACCTGACTCCGTGGTATAACTCACAAACTCGCAGCTTAAAGCAGATAACCCGTAAGTTGTGTTGGGAAAGTGTAGGAACACGGACCCACAACAGGGGGTGCAAATGAACGGACAATGGAGGAAGTCAAATAACAACACTTTACTGTTGTGAATAAGCACAACAAACACAACAGATTACAACAATAGACAAAGAAGTCAATTCACAAAATGTGTCACGTGGGCAGGCTCGAAGATAAGAGACGTCTGTCCAAAGCAGAACCGGAACCACACGATTTCCTCCGCCACCGAACCCCGGGAATACTGGAGCCGCCAAGTCCCGAACTCCCAGGTGGCCACTGCCTCCGCGTGTCGGATCTGGTACTGCTGGCGAGGAACAAAAACAGTTAAATGTGGGTGCGTTTGCACCCAGCAACCCGTATGGCGGGAAAACCACCTCCACCTCTCGTCGGAAGAATGTCTGCTATTTAACGCACAAAAGTAACAAAGTGTTAATGTCAAAAAGACAACACAGTCGGCTGAGTACTGTACCTCCTAGGTAGAGCGATATCTCGGCAAAGAGGTGGAGATGTCGTCTTGCTGATATACCACTGCTGATCAGATGATTGGTGACAGCTGTTGTAGGCGAGAAGTGACAGCTGTCACCCCGGCTGCTCCTGTGAGGCGGCAGCGCCCTTTGGTGCCTGGAGCCCGCACTCCAGACAGGGCGCCCTCTGGTGGTGGTGGGCCAGCAGTACCTCCTCTTCAGCGGCCCACACAACAAGTTGGAGAGGAAATGGCATCTCACTAATTTAGAAGATCTTCACTTAGCCTGGAAAAAGAGTATGTTGCTCTATAAAAAAGCCCTCCGTAAAGCTAGGACATCTTACTATCAATCAATCAACTTTTTTCTTATATAGCGCCAAATCACAACAAACAGTTGCCCCAAGGCGCTCCATATTGTAAGGCAAGGCCATACAATAATTATGAAAATCCCCAACGGTCAAAACGACCCCCTATGAGCAAGCACTTGGCCACAGTGGGAAGGAAAAACTCCCTTTTAACAGGAAGAAACCTCCAGCAGAACCAGGCTCAGGGAGGGGCAGTCTTCTGCTGAGACTGGTTGGGGCTGAGGGAAAGAACCAGGAAAAAGACATGCCGAGAAAGGGGGCAGAGATCGATCACTAATGATTAAATGCAGAGTGATGCATACGGAGCAAAAAGAGAAAGAAACAGTGCATCATGGGAACCCCCCCACAGTCTACGTCTAAAGCAACATAACCAAGGGATGGTCCAGGGTCACCCGATCCAGCCCTAACTATAAGCCTTAGCGAAAAGGAAAGTTTTAAGCCTAATCTTAAAAGTAGAGAGGGTCTCCCTGATCTGAATTGGGAGCTGGTTCCACAGGAGAGGAGCCTGAAAGCTGAAGGCTCTGCCTCCCATTCTACTCTTACAAACCCTAGGAACTACAAGTAAGCCCGCAGTCTGAGAGCGAAGCGCTCTAATGGGGTAATATGGTACTACGAGGTCCCTAAGATAAGATGGGACCTGATTATTCAAAACCTTATGAGTAAGAAGAAGAATTTTAAATTCTATTCTAGAATTAACAGGAAGCCAATGAAGAGAGGCCAACACGGGTGAGATATGCTCTCTCCTGCTAGTCCCCGTCAGTACTCTAGCTGCAGCATTCTGAACCAACTGAAGGCTTTTTAGGGAACTTTTAGGACAACCTGATAATAATGAATTACAATAGTCCAGCCTAGAGGAAATAAATGCATGAATTAGTTTTTCAGCATCACTCTGAGACAAGACCTTTCTGATTTTAGAGATATTGCGTAAATGCAAAAAGGCAGTCCTACATATTTGTTTAATATGCACTTTGAATGACATATCCTGATCAAAATGACTCCAAGATTTCTCACAGTATTACTAGAGATCAGGGAAATGCCATCCAGAGTAACGATCTGGTTAGACACCATGCTTCTAAGATTTGTGGGGCCAAGTACAATAACTTCAGTTTTATCTGAGTTTAAAAGCAGGAAATTAGAGGTCATCCATGTCTTTATGTCTGTAAGACAATCCTGCAGTTTAGCTAATTGGTGTGTATCCTCTGGCTTCATGGATAGATAAAGCTGGGTATCATCTGCGTAACAATGAAAATTTAAGCAATACCGTCTAATAATACTGCCTAAGGGAAGCATGTATAAAGTGAATAAAATTGGTCCTAGCACAGAACCTTGTGGAACTCCATAATTAACTTTAGTCTGTGAAGAAGATTCCCCATTTACATGAACAAACTGTAATCTATTAGACAAATATGATTCAAACCACTGCAGCGCAGTGCCTTTAATACCTATGACATGCTCTAATCTCTGTAATAAAATTTTATGGTCAACAGTATCAAAAGCAGCACTGAGGTCCAACAGAACAAGCACAGAGATAAGTCCACTGTCCGAAGCCATAAGAAGATCATTTGTAACCTTCACTAATGCTGTTTCTGTACTATGATGAATTCTAAAACCTGACTGAAACTCTTCAAATAGACCATTCCTCTGCAGGTGATCAGTTAGCTGTTTTACAACTACCCTCTCAAGAATCTTTGAGAGAAACTCAAACGGGACTTACTACTCATCACTAATTGAAGAAAATAAGAACAACCCCAGGTTTCTTTTCAGCACTGTAGCCAGGCTGACAAAGAGTCAGAGCTCTATTGAGCCTAGTATTCCTTTAACTTTAACTAGTAATGACTTCATGACTTTCTTTGCTAATAAAATTTTAACTATTAGAGAAAAAATTACTCATAACCATCCCAAAGACATATCGTTGTCTTTGGCTGCTTTCAGTAATGCTGGTATTTGGTTAGACTCTTTCTCTCCGATTGTTCAGTCTGAGTTATTTTCATTAGTTACTTCCTCCAAACCATCAACATGTCTATTAGACCCCATTCCTACCAGGCTGCTCAAGGAAGCCCTACCATTAATTAATGCTTCGATCTTAAATATGATCAATCTATCTTTATTAGTTGGCTATGTACCACAGGCTTTTAAGGTGGCAGTAATTAAACCATTACTTAAAAAGGCATCACTTGAGCCAGCTATCTTAGCTAATTATAGGCCAATCTCCAACCTTCCTTTTCTCTCAAAAATTCTTGAAAGGGTAGTTGTAAAACAGTTAACTGATCATCTGCAGAGGAATGGTCTATTTGAAGAGTTTCAGTCAGGTTTCAGAATTCATCATAGTACAGAAACAGCATTAGTGAAGGTTACAAATGATCTTCTTATGGCCTCAGACAGTGGACTCATCTCTGTGCTTGTCCTGTTAGACCTCAGTGCTGCTTTTGATACTGTTGACCATAAAATTTTATTACAGAGATTAGAGCATGCCATAGGTATTAAAGGCACTGCGCTGCGGTGGTTTTGAATCATATTTATCTAATAGATTACAATTTGTTCATGTAAATGGGGAATCTTCTTCACAGACTAAAGTTAATTATGGAGTTCCACAAGGTTCTGTGCTAGGACCAATTTTATTCACTTTAGACATGCTTCCCTTAGGCAGTATTTAGAAAGCATTGCTTAAATTTTCATTGTTACGCAGATGATACCCAGCTTTATCTATCCATGAAGCCAGAGGACACACACCAATTAGTTAAACTGCAGGAATGTCTTACAGACATAAAGACAGGGATGACCTCTAACTTCTTGCTTTTAAATTCAGATAAAACTGAAGTTATTGTACTTGGCCCCACAAATCTTAGAAACATGGTGTCTAACCAGATCCTTACTCTGGATGGCATTACCCTGACCTCTAGTAATACTGTGAGAAATCTTGGAGTCATTTTTGATCAGGATATGTCCTTCAATGCGCATATTAAGCAAATATGTAGGACTGCTTTTTTACATTTGCGCAATATCTCTAAAATTAGAAAGGTCTTGTCTCAGAGTGATGCTGAAAAACTAATTCATGCATTTATTTCCTCTAGGCTGGACTATTGTAATTCATTATTATCAGGTTGTCCTAAAAGTTCCCTGAAAAGCTGTTGTATGGCTGGGGGGCCTGGCTGCCTTTTTGTTTCTGTCTTTTGTTTTTCCTTCCAGGTGGCTTGCATTTGGGACTGAGTGGCTGTGTTGCTGAGGTTATCAGGACCTCACCCTGATCACCTGCGGCTCGTCAGGACTCACAGCTGTGGTGCATCTATATGGATTGGAACATGGTGGCATTTAAGACTGGAGTATACAGTGTGTATTTGCCAGAGACTCGACCTTGTGACCAGACGGGTGAGATCGTCGTCTCAGGAGCCATCTCATCATCAGTGGATGCAGAGAACGTCCAGGGTTTGATGCACGGTCTGTGAAAGAGGAGGGGGTGAGGTCTCACGCTCGTCAGCACACTTCCTGAGGTACGTTAGATTTTGTGACTAACGTTTATACAGTCAGTAAATGTGGTGTCCCTCACACCTTATTATATTGAGCTGTATGTTAGTCATGTATCGGCTTCCACTGCAGTGGAGTTTTGTGAACTGGATGTTCCATGCCTGCAGGTTGGGAAGCTGATTAGTAATTAAGCCAGGAAGTGTCTGCTGTTTATGTACACCTTTGAGTGGTCTCTCTGTGTGTAGAGTGTGGACTCACATAATGGTTCCTTCTTTCACAGACTCGGTTTGTTGCGGCCACCTGGGGGGTGTCGGCGGGGTCCTTGGGTCCGAACGGCTTCTGGCTCCGGACCGTTAGCGCTGCTGGGAGCGCACCGTATCACCACCACGCCAGACCGCACACTCTTTTGTTGTTTTGTATCACATCACTGTTATGTATTAAATTCAGTTAGCCTTTGTACCGTGCTCTGCTTATTTCATACTGGGTCCTTCAAACGCTGGTCGGTTCTCCGAGCTGCGTCCGACACATAACAAAAGCCTTCAGTTAATTCAAAATGCTGCAGCTAGAGTACTGACGGGGACTAGAAGGAGAGAGCATATTTCACCCATACTGGCCTCTCTTCATTGGCTTCCTGTTAATTCTAGAATAGAATTTAAAATTCTTCTTCTTACTTATAAGGTTTTGAATAATCAGGTCCCATCTTATCTTAGGGACCTCTTACTACCATATCACCCCAATAGAGCGCTTTGCTCTCAGACTGCAGGCTTACTTGTAGTTCCTAGGGTTTTTAAGAGTAGAATGGGGGGCAGAGCCTTCAGCTTTCAGGCTCGTCTCCTGTGGAACCAGCTCCCAATTCGGATCAGGGAGACAGACACCCTCTCTACTTTTAAGATTAGGCTTAAAACTTTCCTTTTTGCTAAAGCTTATAGTTAGGGCTGGATCAGGTGACCCTGAACCATCCCTTAGTTATGCTGCTATAGACTTAGACTGCTGGGGGGTTCCCATGATGCACTGAGTGTTTCTTTCTCTTTTTGCTCTGTATGCACCACTCTGCATTTAATCATTAGTGATTGATCTCTGCTCCCCTCCACAGCATGTCTTTTTCCTGATTCTCTCCCTCAGCCCCAACCAGTCCCAGCAGAAGACTGCCCCTCCCTGAGCCGGGTTCTGCTGGAGGTTTCTTCCTGTTAAAAGGGAGTTTTTCCTTTCCACTGTCGCCAAGTGCTTGCTCATAGGGGGTCGTTTTGACCGTTGGGGTTTTTCTGTAATTATTGTTTGGTTTTTGCCTTACAATATAAAGCGCCTTCGGGCAACTGCTGTTGTGATTTGGCGCTATATAAATAAAATTGATTTGATTTGATTTTGATTTGGTATTCTGCCTCTGGCGGTTGAAACGGGATGTTTCCATTCGATCCCTGAAGAAAATAGGACTTGCATATGTATTTAACAAAAAGGTTTTCCATATGGCTCAATTTATGTTGGATGCCTATGTGCTCCGCAGGGGCGCACTTTATGTTTGATATGAAGCTATGACTGCACACTGAAACTGATTGATAATGAAGTATGTTTTGAGTATTGTAAACTGTAAATGTCAGTTCTAGATTGGTGGATGTGTTGTGGCATCCCTCTGTTTATTGTTCTTTATTTTCTATGGTGTGTCTTATAAGCCCATGAGGGCTGGGCACCTCTTTGGTGTATGACACCTTGAAAATAAAAATATCATATCATCTCATATATATCTAAACACACACATACAGTAGTGTTCAGAATAATAGTAGTACTATGTGACCAAAAAGATTAATCCAGGTTTTGAGTATATTTCTTATTGTTACATGGGAAACAAGGTACCAGTAGATTCAGTAGATTCTCACAAATCCAACAAGACCAAGCATTCATGATATGCACACTCTTAAGGATATGAAATTGGGCTATTAGTAAAAAAAAGTAGAAAAGGGGGTGTTCACAATAATAGTAGTGTGGCATTCAGCCAGTGAGTTCATCAATTTTGTGGAACAAACAGGTGTGAATCAGGTGTCCCCTATGTAAGGATGAAGGCAGCACCTGTTGAACATGCTTTTCTCTTTGAAAGCCTGAGGAAAATGGGACGTTCAAGACATTGTTCAGAAGAACAGCATAATCTGATTTAAAAGTTGATTGAAGAGGGGAAAACATATACGCAGGTGCAAAAAATTATAGGCTGTTCATCTACAATGATCTCCAATGCTTTAAAATGGACAAAAAAAACCATAGACACATGGATGAAAATGGAAAACAACCATCAAAATGGATAGAAGAATAACCAGAATGGCAAAGGCTCACCCATTGATCAGCTCCAGGATGATCAAAGACAGTCTGGAGTTACCTGTAAGTGCTGTGACAGTTAGAAGACGCCTGTGTGAAGCTAATTTATTTGCAAGAATCCCCCGCAAAGTCCCTCTGTTAAATAAAAGACGTGCAGAAGAGGTTACAATTTGCCAAATAACACATCATCTGGCCTAAAGAGAAATGGAGGAATATTTTGTGGACTGATGAGAGTAAAATTGTTCTTTTTGGGTCCAAGGGCCGCAGACAGTTTGTGAGATGACCCCCAAACTCTGAATTCAAGCCACAGTTCACAGTGAAGACAGTGAAGCATGGTGGTGCAAGCATCATGATATGGGCATGTTTCTCCTACTATGGTGTTGGGCCTATATATCGCATACCAGGTATCATGGATCAGTTTGGATATGTCAAAATACTTGAAGAGGTCATGTTGCCTTATGCTGAAGAGGACATGTCCTTGAAATGGGTGTTTCAACAAGACAATGACCCCAAGCACACTAGTTAACGAACAAAATCTTGGTTCCAAACCAACAAAATGAATGACTTGCAGATGTGAAAAAATCATAAAAATCTGTGGTTATACAACTAAATACTAGTTTAGTGATTCACAGGATTGCTAAAAAAAAAAAGCAGTTTGAACATAACAGTTTTGAGTTTGTAGCGTCAACAGCAGATGCTACTATTATTGTGAACACTCCCTTTTCTACTTTTTTTTTATTTACTAATAGCCCAATTTCATAGCCTTAAGAGTGTGCATATCATGAATGCTTTGTCTTGTTGGATTTGTGAGAATCTACTGAATCTACTGGTACCTTGTTTCCCATGTAACAATAAGAAATATACTCAAAACCTGGTTGGCTCATGCAAGGACGCTTGATTCAAATCCATCACGTTTTTGCAAAAAAAAAAAAAAAAAAGGTTGGATACTTTTCTAACAGATCTTGTGTGTGTGTGTGTGTATATATATATATATATATATATATATATATATATATATATACACACACACACAATGCAGAGTATTAGGTAGTATAAAGTATAAACACACATACTTACAGACACACACACAACGCAGAGTATCAGATATACACACACACTGAACACCAGATATATACAGTGGGGAAAATAAGTATTTGACCCCCTGTCAGTTTTGCAAGTTTTCCCACCTACAAAGAATGGAGAGGTCTGTAATTTTTTATCGTAGGTACACTTCATCTGTGAGAGACAGAATCTAAAAATAAAATAATAATAAAAAAAAATCCAGAAAATCACATTGTATGATTTTTAAATAATTAATTTGCATTTTATTGCATGAAATAAGTATTTGAACACCTACCAACCAGCGAGAATTCTGGCTCTCACAGACCTGTTAGTTCTTCTTTAAGAAGCCCTCTTATTCTGCACTCTTTACCTGTATTAATTGCACCTGTTTGAACTTGTTACCTGTATAAAAGACACCTGTTCACACAATCAATCACACTCCAACCTGTCCACCATAGCCAAGACCAAAGACCTGTCTAAGGACACCAGAGAAAAAACTGTAGACCTGCATAAGGCTGGGATGGACTACAGGACAACAAGCAAGCAGCTTGGTAGAAGACAACAACTGTTACGATTATTTATTAGAAAGTGGAAGAAACACAAGATGACTGTCAATCTCCCTCGGTCTGGGATTTCATGCAAGATCTCACTTTGTGGGGTAAGGATGATTCTGAGAAAGCTCAGAACTACACAGGAGCAGTAGTGGGCACAGATAACCTAAACATAAACTTTGATAACAGATAATCAGATAACTGAAAAGTTATCTTTGATTAAGATAAAACAATAAACTACCCAAAAATGTATTGAAAGTTACAGATAACCAATAAAAGATAAATTACAACATTGTCTCCCGCACATTTAAACAAATTTTAGTTTTAATGCTACAATAACGTCTACTAATATTAAAAGTAACAACAGACCCATACACAAGCCACACTTTTGTCTTTGAACATTCTGCCCCTGCTGGAAGCTCTTGTTTACGACAGAGCTCCCAACACATAGGCCCTCTGAGAGCAATCCTAAAGCCAGCTCTCTATCAGTTACAACACTCCGGTCAGGCGGAGGTCTTGAAAAATAAAGTCATGCTGACTTATGGTTTTGATTTATAAATAACATTAATACCGATAGAATAACTCCATTAATGTCAATTCTATCATTTGTACAAAGTTAAAATATAGCATATATCTTTTATTGTTGAATAATAGACTAATTCTGAGGTTTAGTAACAAACACAGACAAATCGCAAAGGATTCTGGGTAAAAGTGCCTCTGCTAAACACTGATTGGTTCAGTCATTCATTATGTAAACCAACACGTTAATGTGACGTCTGTCGTGTGTTGGTGTTTATTTTTTTATTTGTAAAAACAGGCATTTTTACGGAGCCCTGGAAGTGTCATCGCAAAATGTTTTGCATGTGGAGAGAATGTGTGCACGTTTTATGATGTTGTAAAACGTGCTTTACGCTGTGCGAGACGATTTTTCATGCAGGAATTTTTCGACCGAGTTTCAGGTTAATCGCACGAAATTATTTTTTTTTATTTTTTTTGGTTTCTTCTTTGTTTACAGAGGATAGAGATGTTTTTCATAGAAGCAGCTCTTTTGTTAGTAGAGGGTTTAACTGTCCGTCTGTTATAAAACTTTTAACAAATAGGTGCTGAACTTTTTTTAAATTTTAAAAATGCTTATCACTGTTCAGCTTTGTTTACTTCGTTCATTGGTCTAGAAGTTATCAGACAGAAATTAATTGGAAGATAATTGGTCCGATAATGGTTTTTAAAGTTATCTGAAAAGATAATCCCATAATGAAAACATTATCTTCGATAATTATCTGTTATCGGATTATCGGAAGTGTGCCCACCACTGCACAGGAGGACCTGGTCAGTGACCTGAAGAGAGCTGGGACCACAGTCACAAAGATTACGTTAGTAACACATGATGCTGTCATGGTTTAAAATCCTGCAGGGCAGTAAGGTCCCCCTGCTCAAACCAGCACATGTCCAGGCCCGTTTGAAGTTCACTAGTGACCATCTGGATGATCCAGAGGAGGCATGGGAGAAGGTCATGTGGTCAGATGAGACCAAAATTGAGCTTTTTGGAATCAACTCCCCTTACCATGTTTAGAGGATGAGAACAACCCCAAGAAAACCATCCCAACCATGAAGCATGGGGTGGAAACATCATACTCTGAGGGTGCTCTTCTGCAAAGAGGACAGTACGACTGCACAGTACTGAAGGGTGGATGTATGGGGTCATGTATTACGAGATTTTGGCAAACAACCTCCTACCCTCAGTAACAGCATTGAAGACGGGTCATGGCTGGGTTTTCCAGCATGACAATGACCCAAAACACACAGCCAGGGCAACTAAGGAGGGGCTCCGTAAGAAGCATTTCAAGGTCCTGGAGTGGCCTGGCCAGTCTCCAGACCTGAACTCAATAGAAAATCTTTGGAAGGAGCTGAAACTCCAAACCTGATAGATTTGGAGATCTGTATGGAGGAGTGGACCAAAATCCCTGTTGCAGTGTGTGAAAACTTGGTCGAGAACTACAGGAAACATCTGACCTCTGTAATGGCAGACAAATATTTCTGTACCATTTGTTAAGCTCTGTTTTTCTAGGGGGTCAAATGCTTATTTTATGAAATAAAATGCAAATTAATTATTTAAAAATCATACAATGTGATTTAATGATTTTTTTTTTTTTTTTTTTTTAGATTCTGTCTCTCACAGTTGAAGTGTACCTACGATAAAAGTTACAGACCTCTTCATTCTTTGTAGGTGGGAAAACCTGCAAAACTGACAGGGGATCAAATACTTATTTTCCCCACTGTATACACACACATACATACAGACACACACACAACGCACACACACACACAAACACAAACACATACACTCGTCTTCAACCGCTTAGTCCAATTAAGGGTCACGGGGCTGGAGCCTATCCCAGCAGTCATCAAGCGCGAGGCACAGTACACCCAGGACAGGACGCCAGCCTGTCGCGGGGCCACAAACAGACAAACAAACACATTCACACCCACTCACACACTGACGGACAATTTCAAGCTCCCAATCCACCTAACCGGCACGTCTTTGGATGTGGGAGGAAATCGGAGCACCCGGAGGAAACACGGATAGAACATGCAAACTCCAAACAGAAAAGGCCACACATACAGACACACATAAATACACACATACACATAAAGACACATACAAACACACACCTACACATACAGGCACACACATACAGACTTACACAAATATATACACACACACATACAGATACACATACGCACACATGCACATACACACGCACGCACGCGCGCACACACACACACACACACACACTCAACAAAAATATAAACGCAACACTTTTGGTTTTGCTCCCATTTTGTATGAGATGAACTCAAAGATCTAAAACTTTTTCCACATACACAATATCACCATTTCCCTCAAATATTGTTCACAAACCAGACTAAATCTGTGATAGTGAGCACTTCTCCTTTGCTGAGATAATCCATCCCACCTCACAGGTGTGTCATACCAAGATGCTGATTAGACACCGTGATTAGTGCACAGGTGTGCCTTAGACTGTCCACAATAAAAGGCCACTCTGAAAGGTGCAGTTTTATCACACAGCACAATGCCACAGATGTCACAAGATTTGAGGGAGCGTGCAATTGGCATGCTGACGCAGGAATGTCAACCAGAGCTGTTGCTCGTGTATTGAATGTTCATTTCTCTACCATAAGCCGTCTCCAAAGGCGTTTCAGAGAATTTGGCAGTACATCCAACCAGCCTCACAACCGCAGACCACGTGTAACCACACCAGTCCAGGTCCTCCACATCCAGCATGTTCACCTCCAAGATCGTCTGAGACCAGCCACTCGGACAGGCGCTGAAACAATCGGTTTGCATAACCAAAGAATTTCTGCACAAACTGTCAGAAACCGTCTCAGGGAAGCTCAGCTGCATGCTCGTCGTCCTCATCGGGGTCTCGACCTGACTCCAGTTCGTCGTCGTAACCGACTTGAGTGGGCAAATGCTCACATTTGCTGGCGTTTGGCACGTTGGAGAGGTGTTCTCTTCACGGATGAATCCCGGTTCACACTGTACAGGGCAGATGGCAGACAGCCTGTGTGGCATCGTGTGGGTGAGCGGTTTTCTGATGTCAATGCTGTGGATCGAGTGGCCCATGGTGGCGGTGGGGTTATGGTATGGGCAGGCGTCTGTTATGGATGAAGAACACAGGTGCATTTTATTGATGGCATTTTGAATGCACAGAGATACCGTGACGAGATCCTGAGGCCCATTGTTGTGCCATACATCCAAGAACATCACCTCATGTTGCAGCAGGATAATGCACGGCCCCATGTTGCAAGGATCTGTACACAATTCTTGGAAGCTGAAAATGTCCCAGTTCTTGCATGGCCGGCATACTCACCGGACATGTCACCCATTGAGCATGTTTGGGATGCTCTGGACCGGCGTATACGACAGCGTGTACCAGTTCCTGCCAATATCCAGCAACTTCGCACAGCCATTGAAGAGGAGTGGACCAACATTCCACAGGCCACAACTGACAACCTGATCAACTCTATGCGAAGGAGATGTGTTGCACTGCATGAGGCAAATGGTGGTCACACCAGATACTGGCTGGTATCCCCCCCCCAATAAAACAAAACTGCACCTTTCAGAGTGGCC
This sequence comes from Thalassophryne amazonica, assembly GCF_902500255.1. Taxonomy (NCBI): domain Eukaryota; kingdom Metazoa; phylum Chordata; class Actinopteri; order Batrachoidiformes; family Batrachoididae; genus Thalassophryne; species Thalassophryne amazonica. The sequence continues at coordinate 20,484,138 of NC_047108.1, forward strand.
TTTTATTGTGGGCAGTCTAAGGCACACCTGTGCACTAATCATGGTGTCTAATCAGCATCTTGATATGGCACACCTGTGAGGTGGGATGGATTATCTCAGCAAAGGAGAAGTGCTCACTATCACAGATTTAGACTGGTTTGTGAACAATATTTGAGGGAAATGGTGATATTGTGTATGTGGAAAAAGTTTTAGATCTTTGAGTTCATCTCATACAAAATGGGAGCAAAACCAAAAGTGTTGCGTTTATATTTTTGTTGAGTGTACATACATACAAATACACACGCACACATATACACACACACGTACACATACATACACCTACAGACAGACAGACACACACACACACACACACACACATACAAATGTTTTTTTTTCTGGGTTTTGTATTTTTTATTTATTTATTTTTTGGTTTGATATAAAATCATTGTTTTTAATTTTAAATATTAATAAATTTGTTTTAATGTCAGCAAAAAAACAATGAAGTATAACTGCAGAGGATTGTGGGAAGTTCATTCAGGCAGCAGTTTAGTTTTTTGCAATCGCTTTGATGCTAACCTCACAAGTCCTTTTTCACAACTTTCAAAACTCTAGATATGAACCTCAACACAGATCATGAAGATCGGCGAGTTCTCAAAACTCATCTCAAAAAACACATTTTTCAATTTCTTGGATACATTTGATTTAAGTCATTTGTTCACTGAATGTAAATCCTGTTCAAAATGACACAAGTCAACATCAAAGTATCACTATTCCAAAATGGAATACACACATCACATATGATGTGACTGTCTTTAAAGGCATCCAACTAGCACTCAAAATGATAAGGAACTGCAATGTTGGTAAAAAAAAAAAAAGGAAAAAAAAGGTATGTTTCCTAATGCACAGGTTTATGGATAAGGATGGACAAGCAGTACTTGAAGTTTCTGTCCACTTTTCCTGTGGGTAGTAAACAAACTAGAGCAGCTCTGTCACACTGAGGGAGTCACATATATTGTTGTCTGGGACAATTCCATCATGTTGAAGTGGTGCACACATGGTTTGAGGCCCATCCACAGTTCATAGCATTATATTTGCCCCCGTACTCTCCTTTTCTCAACCCGATAGTGGACTTCTTGTTAGCATGGAGGTGGAAAGTCTGTGATCGTTGCCCCCATAAACGTGGTGCCCTCCTCCAGGCTACGGATGATACATGTGATGAAATCACAGCAGACTGATGTCAGGCCTGGATTCCTCATGCCAAGGGAAGGTAAAATATCACCTGTGATGTCGATGAGAATCTCTGTTCAACTCCAGCAGAGAGAGTTGATGTAAATGGCAAGTAACAATGTTCCAGTGTTATTTTTGTTTACAACTGTTCAGTTGATTGACATGTTTTGTTTCACTTAGTTTTATGGCTACTTTATTTGGCATTATGGCCACTTTTCTTTACCATTCCACAAATAAACCTGTTACTGTGTATTTCAAACATTATTTCACATTTTGTTCACTGTTTCTATTGTCTATTGTCTAGAACCCCAATATATAACCTGATTGAAACATGCATCAGTTGTTGTTTTTTTTGTTTTTTTGCAGTCATGTGAGGGACTGACTCAATGATGTGAATGTTGGGGAAGTGTAATGACACGGACCCACAACAGGGGGCGCAAATGAACGGTCAATGGGTAGTCAAATAAATACAATTTATTGTGGCAAATGTGCACAACAGGTCGAATACGATTTTTAGACAGTCAATTACAAATGTCAACAGGTGACGTGTGGGCAGGTCCGAGGGTAGGAGACGCCTATCCAGAGAAGAGCCGGGGCCCACAAGGTTCCGCCGCCAACGAAGGCCTGCAGCAAACCGAAGCCGCCAAGTTCCGAGTCCCCAGGTGGCCTCTACTTCAGCTGTCAGATCCGGTACTGCTGGCAGGAACAGAAGACAGGGCAATGGTGGGTGTGTGCACACCCAGCAGAACAATCAGCAATTCAGTTCAGTTCCTTTTGTGGGAGAATCTCCACCTCCGACACAAAAACACAGTAGTGCAGAGCCTGAGAGCTACTTATCCATTTTGGCGTGAGGGGTGAAGAACGTCACTCCTACAGGGACCACAAAACTCAGCACCAGCTGAAAGCAGTCACCAGGATCTCCTGCAAACACTCAGAAATAAAGATCACATGCGTACGGCACAGTCAAATGGCTGAGAGATTACCTGAGTGGTAAACTGATATCTCGGCAGAGATGTGGTGTCTCCTCCAGTCTTATATGGGATGGGATGATGATGAGAGATTTCTGACAGCTGGTAGTCCTGGCTCCTGGGTGGTGACTGCGCCCTCTGGTGCCTGAAACCCGACTACAGGCAGGGCGCCCTCTGGCGTTGGCCAGCAGTACCTCCTCTTCGGGCGGCCCACATAACAGGACCCCCCCCTCAACGGGCGCCTCGTGGCGCCCGACCTGGCTTGTCGGGGTGTCGCTGGTAGAACTCGGCCAGGAGGGCCGGGTCCAGGATGAAGCTCCTCTTCACCCAGGAGCGTTCCTCAGGTCCATAACCCTCCCAGTCCACCAGATATTGGAGACCCCGACCCCTCCGGCGAACATCCAGGAGCCTGCGGACAGTCCACTCAGGCTCGCCGTCAATGATGTGGGCAGGAGGCGGCGTAGGTCCGGGGGTGCAAAGGTCCGAGGTGTGGTACGGTTTGATCTTGGAGACATGAAAAACAGGATGGATCCGCAATGAAGCCGGGAGTTTCAGCTTCACTGCGGCTGGACTGATGATTTTGGTGATCCGAAATGGTCCGATATATCTGTCCATCAGCTTTTGCGACTCTGTGTTGACAGGAATGTTCTTTGTTGACAGCCGGACCTCCTGCCTGGGCTGATATTCCGGGGCCGGGTCTCGTCGGCGGTCTGCATGGCTCTTCGCCCTCGTCCGGGCTTTCAGCAGGGCAGAGCGGGCTGTACGCCACACCCGACGGCACCTCCTGAGGTGGGCCTGGACCAAGGGAACCCCGACCTCTCCATCCACAGCCGGAAACAATGGGGGCTGGTACTGCAAACACGCTTCAAATGGGGAGAGGCCGGTTGATGATGAAACTTGAATGTTATGAGCGTACTCGATCCAGGCCAGATGTTGACTCCAGGCCGTCGGATGCGCGGAGGTCATACACCGCAGGGCCTGTTCCAGCTCTTGATTAGCCCGCTCTGCTTGTCCGTTGGTCTGTGGGTGGTACCCAGACGAAAGGCTCATGGTGGCCCCCAGTTCCCTGCAGAAACTCCTCCAGACCTGGGAGGAGAACTGAGGACCACGATCCGAGACAATGTTCGTACGGATACCCTGCAGACGTATGACGTGGTGGACCAGGAGGTCTGCAGTCTCCTGGGCCGACGGGAGCTTCGGGAGGGCCACGAAGTGGGCCGCCTTGGAGAACCGGTCCACTATCGTCAGGATGGTTGTCATACCCTGGGACGCAGGGAGACCCGTGACGAAGTCCAGGCCGATATGGGACCAGGGGCGATGAGGCACAGGCAGCGGCTGGAGGAGTCCCTTCTCCGGTTGGTGGACTGCCTTGCCCCTAGCACAGGTGGTACAGGCCCGGACATACTCCCAGACATCGGCTTCCAAAGATGCCCACCAGAACCGCTGCCGAACAACTGCCACGGTTCTCCGCACCCCTGGATGGCAGGTGAGCCTGGAACCATGGCAGAAGTCCAATACTGCAGTCCTAGTGTCTGGTGGGACGTACAAATGGTTAGGTGGTCCACTGCTGGGGTCCGGGTGACACGTCAGGGCCTCCCTGACGATGTTCTCCATGTCCCACGTCAGTGTGGCGACGATAGTGGACTCCGGGATGACGTTTTCTGGTGGATCCGACAGCTCCGCTCTGACTTCCTCTTCATGCACCCGGGACAGTGCGTCCGACCGCTGGTTCTTAGTCCCGGGGCGATAGGTGATCCTAAAGTCAAAACGGCCAAAAAAAAAAAAGAGACCAACGGGCTTGCCTGGGGTATATCCGGTCCGGATATACTCCAGGTTCCGATGGTTGGTGAAGACCGTGAATGGAACCATAGCTCCCTCCAACAAGTGTCTCCACTCCTCCAGGGCCTCCTTCACCGCCAGGAGCTCCCGATTGCCGACTTCATAATTCCGCTCTGCTGGGGCCAACCTGCGGGAGAAATAGGCACGGGGTGGAGTACTTTATCGGACTCCCTGCTCTGGGACAGCACAGCTCCTATCCCTGAGTCAGAGGCATCTACTTCCACAACAAACTGGCGGCTAGGATCAGGCTGCACCAGAACTGGCGCAGTAGAGAACCGGCGTTTCAACTCGCTAAACGCGGCTTCGCACCGATCCGACCAGGTGAAGGGAACTTTTGGGGAGGTCAGGGCTGTAAGGGGACCAACAACCTGACTATAGCCCTTGATAAACCTCCGATAGAAATTAGCGAAGCCGAGGAACTGTTGCAGCTTCCTACGGCTTGCCGGTTGGGGCCAATCTCTCACCACCGCTACCTTGGCCGGATCAGGGGCGACGGAGTTGGAGGAGATTATGAACCCCAGGAAGGACAAAGAAGTACAGTGGAACTCGCACTTCTCGCCCTTCACAAACAGCCGATTCTCCAACAACCGCTGCAGGACCTGATGTACATGCCTAACATGGGTCTCAGGATCCGGGGAGAAGATGAGGATATCGTCTAGGTATACGAAGACGAACCGATGCAGGAAGTCCCGCAAGACGTCATTTACTAATGCTTGGAACGTCGTGGGGGCATTAGCGAGGCCGAACGGCATGACCAGGTACTCAAAGTGACCTAAGGGGGTGTTAAATGCCGTCTTCCATTCGTCTCCCTTCTGGATCTGAACCAGGTGATACGCATTCCTAAGATCCAATTTAGTGAATATTTTGGCTCCATGCAGGGGCGTGAACACTGAATCCAACAGGGGCAACGGGTATCGGTTGCGAACCGTGATCTCATTCAGCCCTCTGTAATCAATGCATGGATGGAGTCCGCCGTCCTTCTTGCCCACAAAAAAGAAACCTGCACCCATCGGGGAGGTGGAGTTCCGGATCAACCCGGCAGCTAATGAGTCCCGGATGTAGGTCTCCATTGATTCTCACTCGGGGCGTGACAGGTTGTACAGTTTACTGGACGGATACTCAGCACCCGGGATTAAATCAATGGCACAATCGTACGGTCGATGCGGGGGTAGAGTGAGTGCCAGATCTTTGCTGAAAACGTCAGCAAGATCATGGTACTCAACAGGCACCGTCGTGAGATTGGGGGGGACTCGAACCTCCTCTTTAGCAGTCACACCGGGTGGAACCGAGGATCATAAACACTCCCGGTGGCAGGTTTCGCTCCATTGAGCCACAACCCCAGACGGCCAATCGATACGGGATTGTGCTTACTAATCCATGGAAAACCCAAAATCACTCGGGAGGTAGAAGGTGTCACATAAAACACAATCTCCTCCCTGTGATTCCCAGACACAATCAGTGTTAAGGGCTGTGTCTGGTGTGTGATTAATGGAAGAAGGGTGCCATCTAGTGCCCGTACCCTCACTGGTGAAGGAAGAGCCACTAGAGGGAGCCCTACTTCTGTAGCCCATCTGCTATCAAGCAGATTCCCTTCCGACCCCGTGTCAATCAGTGCTGGGGCTTGAAGGGTTAAATCCCCACAGAGGATCACAACTGGGATTCGTGCGGATTTTCGTGCAGTACCCGCGTGTGTGTTATGGCCCACCCTTAGCCCAGTTTCTAAGGGTGAGCGTTGGTGTTTGACCGCTTGGGGCATTGTTTCTGCAGATGCTCGTTAGAGCCGCAGAAAAAGCACTCTCCGCGGGCCAGCCTCCTCTGTCTGTTGTCTAATTTTATTTTGGCCCTGCTCGTGTCCATAGCTTCGTCAGCAGGGGGAGCTGTTGTCACACGGAGCACTCGGGCTCTGGAGCATGGGGAAGGCGGGGCTGCTTCAGAACGGGAAGGGAGAGGGGCGTGCCCGGCCACGTCCTTCATCTCGCTCCCGTCGACGTTCTTCCAATCGGTTGTCTAACCGTATAACCAGATCTATAAGCCCATCTAAATCCCGCGGCTCATCCTTAGCCACCAGATGCTCCTTCAGGACTGATGACAGTCCGTTTACGAAGGCGGCGCGGAGTGCAGCGGTATTCCAGCCAGACCTCGCAGCTGCTATGCGGAAGTCGACCGCATACTCAGCTGCACTCCGACGCCCCTGTCTCATTGACAGCAGTGTCGTAGAAGCAGTCTCGCCTCTGTTTGGGTGATCAAAGACTGTTCTGAACTCCCTCACAAACCCAGTATAAGAGGTAAGGAGCCGTGAATTCTGCTCCCAGAGCGCCATAGCCCAGGCGCGTGCCTCACCTCGAAGCAAATTAATTACATAAGCCACCCTGCTGGCGTCCGACTCGTACATCACGGGACGCTGTGAAAAGACGAGCGAACACTGCATTAAAAAGTCCGCGCACGTCTCCACACAACCCCCGTACGGCTCTGGGGGACTTGTGTATGCTTCAGGGGATGGTGGGTGGGGTCGTTGAATGACCAGTGGAATGTCTATATTCGACACCGGGTCAACAGGAGGAGGAGCTGCAGCAGCGCCCTGAGCACGCTTCCACCTGCGCGGTGAGAGCCTCCATTCTACGATTGAGGATGACGTTCTGCTCGGTCATTAGATCCAACCGAGCAGTAAAGGCGGTGAGGATTTGCTGCAACTCACCAATCACGCCTCCTGCAGACGCCTGTGCACCCTGCTCTTCCACTGGCTGTTCAACTGGTGGTTGACGCCCCTCGGGATCCATGACGTTGGCCAAGGTATCCTGTTGGGGAAGTGTAATGACACGGACCCACAACAGGGGGCGCAAATGAACGGTCAATGGGTAGTCGAATAAATACAATTTATTGTGGCAAATGTGCACAACAGGTCGAATACTATTTTTAGACAGTCAATTACAAATGTCAACAGGTGACGTGTGGGCAGGTCCGAGGGTAGGAGACGCCTATCCAGAGAAGAGCCGGGGCCCACAAGGTTCCGCCGCCAACGAAGACCTGCAGCAAACCGAAGCCGCCAAGTCCCGAGTCCCCAGGTGGCCTCTACTTCAGCTGTCAGATCCGGTACTGCTGGCAGGAACAGAAGACAGGTTAATGGTGGGTGTGTGCACACCCAGCAGAACAATCAGCAATTCAGTTTAGTTCCTTTTGTGGGAGAATCTCCACCTCCGACACAAAAACACAGTAGTCACCAGGATCTCCTGCAAACACTCAGAAAAAAGATCACGTGTGTACGGCACAGTCAAACGGCTGAGAGATTACCTGAGTGGTAAACTGATATCTCGGCAGATGATGATGAGAGATTTCTGACAGCTGGTAGTCCTGGCTCCTGGGTGGTGACTACGCCCTCTGGTGCCTGAAACCCAACTACAGGCAGGGCACCCTCTGGCGTTGGCCAGCAGTACCTTCTCTTCGGGCGGCCCACATAACAGTGAACACACAATGCAAGGATTTGAACACATGGTTGGGCCGTGTTACAAGTGCTGACCGTTATAAGTGTTGTTTCTAATGTTTTGAAAATTGAGCACAAACCTCTGAGGTTAGCGTTGAAGCGATTGCAAAAAACTGTAAAACAAAGAGACAAAGAAAAAACAAACAAATCCACACAAAACATTTTTTCTTCACAGAAAATTCCCCCGAACATTGTGAGCGATGAAGAACTTGACGTTCCAGGTCACATGATCAAAGATCGCTACAAAACCATCCTGCCCAGTCAGTAAGCCGCCGCCCTCCCTGCACACGTCTCACACGCACTCGCTTACTTTAACCAGGTTGTTCTCTGTTTTTTAGACCCTGACACCCGGGTGGTCCTGACGAACCTGGAGGAGCCCAGGCAAGATGACTACATTAATGCCAACTACATCCGGGTCAGATCACAACAGATTCTTCAATATTTATATCGGACATTGTGTGAGGCCTAAATAAATAAATAAATAAATACGAGGTCTGTTAGAAAACTATCCGACCTTTTTATTTTTTGCAAAAACTATATGGATTTGAATCACGTGTGATTGCATCAGCCAAGCTTGAACCTTCATGCGCATGCGTGAGTTTTTTCACGCCTGTTGGTTGCGTCATTCGCCTGTGAGCACGCTTTGTGGGAGGAGTGGTCCAGCCCCCTCGGCGGATTTTCATTGTCAGGAAAATGGCTGAGCGACTGCCGCTTTGCTGCATCAAAATTTTTTCAGAAACTGTGAGAGACAGCCAGGTGGAAACCATTCGGAAAATTCAGATGGCTTTCGGTGAAGATCTTATGGGCATCATGCAGATTAAAATAAAAAGGTCGGATAGTTTTCTAACAGACCTCGTACATCCAACTGGGCCAGCCACCTCATCCGCCATGAGGACCTGACCGCAGTGACATCACTTCCGGTTCGTGTCCGCATCAGATCAGTGTCCGCTCATCCACCTTCAGGACCCCTAGAACAGAAGGTCACATAATGTGATCTAAAATAGCATTGGGGAACAATTGATTTGGTCGCAGCAAAAAAAAAAAAAAAAAAAGATTTGGTCGCGGAACATCACTTCCGGTTTGCTTCTGTGTCAGATGAGTCGCCATTGTTGCTAAGCACGTTGCTAAAACCTCACAGACGGAGCGCCTGGATGTACGACTGAGTCAATAGACCGAAAATGTGTCTCGGATTTCAAAGTAAATAATGTGTAGTGCCCAAACTATTTAAATTTAGCAAAAACAACAACAACAACAATATTAAGCTGACTTTTTATATATAGTGGTGCTGTGACATGTTTATGTGCTGTTTTAACTTTATTGTACGTGTGTTTTGTATGTTTAAAATGGTGGTGGTGGGGGTCAAGAGGCCCCTGGTCGGGGCTGACGGGTTTTAGCCATGCTAATGCTCCCTAGAACCATTTTACTGAAAAAAGTCTGAAGTACCTAAATGACATGGTGAGATGGTGAGGAGCTTCCAGGCATGTGAGAGGCCTTTTAAACTCTGATAAGACTGAAATGATGGTTCTTGGTCCAGTGAGACATCGGCATCACTTCGACCAGCTAAAGCTTAGCTGAGGCTCGTGTGTCATACATCACACTGACAAAGTGAGGAACCTTGGGGTAATTTTTGATCCTGTGTTGTCCTTTGACCTCCACATTATAGATAATACAAGTACTGCTTTCTTCAACCTGTGAAATACAGTGAAGATTCATCCCATCCTGTCTATGGCTGATGCTGAGACCCTGATTCATGTGTTTGTTTCGTCTAGATTGGACTACTGCAATATTCTATTTTCTAGTTTACCACAGTCCAGCATTAGGGGTCTTCAATTGGTTCAACATGCTGCTGCCACACTTTTGACTGGAAGCACAAAGTTTGACCACATTACACCCATTTTTGCATCTCTTCACTGGCTTCCCGTCCCAGTGAGATCAGATTTTAAGGTTCTGCTAATAACAAATAAAATTATTCACATACTCTTAGTGAAGCTTAGGGCTAGTGGTCTGTGTTCGCTTTAGTATTTTCATTGCTTTCCTGTTGATTTAATGCTAATAAATTATACTTTAGGTGTAGTTTTTCTGGCTGAATGATTCTTCTTTTTGCCTCTCTGTCTGAGGTGTGGGTGGGGGCTATGACATCATGAGCTGGATTTGACGACTGCATAGTTTATGAAATGGACGTGGAATGTGGAACGGACTCTGCCGCCAGAACAGGTAGTTGGGTCATCTATAGCAGTTTCGTGACCGTAGAGAGCAAAAGTTCGTTTCTCACTGGATTTGTTATCTACAAAGGTTAAATAAAAAATTGACCTTGGGTGCTCCTCGCAAAAATGGGGGAAATTTTGTGAGAGCCCTAAAGCCAAAATGGCTGCCATCAGCCACGCTGGAAATGATCTTTTTAATGGTTTAGCCACAGTGCTGCATAACACATGGTTTTTGGAAGTATTTGGGTCAAGAAGATCTTTAAATGTCAATTTTTCAAAATCGACGTAGAGCTCAAATGAAACATCTGCTCATACATAGTTCAGGTAAGGACAGAAAATTACAAGCAGGCTACGCAGAGGTCACCTCAAAGGCCAGAAAGATCAAGGTTTGTGGTTCATGTTTTCCATTAGTGACCTGAATTCTATTGATCAGTTGGTCCCATCATTTCATTATGAACCAGAAAATAATTTAATGCTTCTCAACAGCATAAAATATTTCGAAAGTTGTCTTATACAGTAATTCCTCACTCCCAGCCCCACAGCCACGTTTAAGATAGACCCAGGAAGTGAAAAACCAAGAGACCACATTAGCATTGTGAATATGAGAATGAAGACTGTGAATTTCAGAAGTGGGACGGTTGGGAGTACCACTGGGGTGACTACTTGTATAAAATCTGTGCTGTGATCTTCTCATGCCATCCTTGTCATTGACACATACAACCTTCCCTTCAGCATTAAGGATGATGAGGACGATCGTCGGGCAGCAAAACATCCAAGCCCAAATGTTTTCCCCAAGCCCGAAAGAAAGGTTCCCAGATGCTGCTGAGTTCAACCAACTCATGATTAATTCCAGAAGCCAGGCCAGACTACAGAAACATGTAAAGGAACAGCTGAAAAGATGAGTGGGTCAGGTGCAGGGTGATGTCATATACTCCGAGGGAGAAAAGTCAACCGACCTGAGTGCCGGCTAATGGAGACTCTGTCTTCAGACAGCCACAAGCAGATACAGTGCTTCTGTTTGCCTGTGCAAAGGTGAGAGCCAGGAAGTATACTGGATCTGTTGTACTAGACAGCGAGGACTCAGCTGTGTCTGTCCAAGCAGCTGATGTCAGCGGTGACCTGCTGATTAAACGCAAACATGTGTTAATCAGCTGCTGTGCTCTGGAAAGAGGTTGCAGATATCAGGAGGCATGATGATACCCCTGAGGGGCCAGACCACACCTCAGGGTTTTATGGACAAAGGAAGAAGAAGGTGAATTCTGAAGTCATAGAGCTCCTGGGATGAGTGGGTGAGATATGAAGCTGTGTGTCCTCTGTTCCATCATCTATGCTGAGAGTGCAGATGTGAGCTGTGGGCAGGCCAGAGTTGCCGAACAGCACAAACGGAACAATCAGAGAACAATCTGTCTCTCACCTGATGACGACTCTTTGCATCTTCATATGGAAGGACAGACAACCTCACACACTGACAGCTACATTACAACCTGCAAGAGCATCCTGCTGCTGGTTATGGCTGGGAACGAGTGAATGGAACGCGTTAGTCTATGAGCCACACCCACAGAGCTCTGTGGTAACACCCTGCCCCCTTATACTGGCAGCCTCACATCTTATGACTGCACTGTTGAGAGTATGAGTGATGATGAGAGGAGTCAGTGATGATGAGAGTATCGGTGATAATGAGAGGAGTCAGTGATGATGAGAGGACTAAGTGACGATGAGAGGAGTCAGTGATGATGAGAGTATCAGTGATGATGAGAGGAGGCAGTGATGATGAGAGTATCAGTGATAATGAGAGGAGTCAGTGATGATGAGAGGACTAAGTGACAATGAGAGGAGTCAGTGATGATGAGAGGAGTCAGGATGATGAGAGGAGTCAGTGATGATGAGAGGAGTCAGTGATGATGAGAGGAGTCAGTGTCAATGAGAGGAGTCAGTTGAGATGAGAGGAGTCAGTGATGAGAGCAATCAGTGACAATGAGAGTATCAGTGATAATGAGAGGAATCATTGATGATGAGAGGAGTCTATGATGATGAGAGGCGTCAATGGCGATGACTTTTGAATGATATGAGATAGAAACGTACTCTTTTTTTTTGCTGAAAAGTTAACTCTGCGGACTTTTGAGCCAGCCATCTTTGTACTCCTCATAGAAGCTGTGTGATGACGTGCCCAATGTGGCTGGAAAATCATTTTGGGATTACTCAGACTGCCCTAGCATGGTTGACATCATACTTGACCAGTCATTCTCACTGTGTTTTGTACAGTAACACTACATCTAACTGAGAGGAGTCAGTGGCAATGAGAGGAGTCAGTGGCAATGAGAGGAGTCAGTGGTGATGAGAGTATCAGTGATGATGAGAGGAGGCAGTGATGATGAGAGTATCAGTGAAAATGAGAGGAGTCAGTGATGATGAGAGGACTAAGTGATAATGAGAGGAGTCAGTGATGATGAGAGGAGTCAGGATGATGAGAGGAGTCAGTGGCGATGAGAGGAGTCAGTTGAGATGAGAGGATCAGTGATGATGAGAGCAATCAGTGATGATGAGAGGAGTCAGTGACGATAAGAGAATCAGTGACGATGAGAGTATCAGTGATAATGAGAGGAGTAAGTGATAATGAGAGGAATCATTGATGATGAGAGGGGTCAGTGATGATGAGATGAGTCAGTGATGATGAGAGTAGTCAGTGACGATGAGAGTATCAGTGACAATGAGAGGAGACAGTGATGAGGAGAGTATCAGTGATAATGAGATGAGTCAGTGATGATGAGAGGAGTCAGTGATGATGAGAGCAGTCAGTAACAATGAGAGGAGTCAGTGGTGATAAGAGAATCAGTGATGATGAGAGTATCAGTGATAATGATGATGAGAGGAATAAATGACGATGAGGAGTCAGAGGAATCTTTGATGATGAGATGAGTCAGTGATGATGAGAGGAGTCATTGGCGATGAGAGGTGTCAGTGGTGGTGTGAGGAGTCAGTGGCGATGTGAGTATCAGTGATGATGAGAGGAGTCAGTGACGATGAGATGAGTCAGGACGATGAGAGGAGTCAAGATGATGAGAGGAGTCAGTGGCGATGAGAGGAGTCAGTTGAGATGAGAGGAGTCAGTGATGATAAGAGCAATCAGTGATGATGAGAGCATCAGTGATAATGAGAGGAATCATTGATGATGAGAGGAGTAAGTGATAATGAGAGGAATCATTGATGATGAGAGGGGTCAGTGATGATGAGAGGAGTCAATGGCAATGAGAGGAGTCAGTGGCGATGAGAGGGGTCAGTGGTGATGAGAGAAGTCAGTGATGATGAGAGTATCAGTTAATATTAGCCCTCTGGGGCCGACGCCGTCGTATATGACAGCTAAGACCAAGCTTTACTAAATTATAAATAACTTTTGAATGATATGAGATAAAAACTTACTCTTTTTTTGCTGAAAAGTTAACTCTGCGGACTTTCGAGCCAGCCATCTTTGTACTCCTCATAGAAGCTGTGTCATGACGTGCGCAATGTGGCTGGAAAATCATTTTGGGATTACTCAGACTGCCCTAGCATGGTTGACGTCATACTTGACCAGTCATTCTCACTGTGTTTTGTACAGTAACACTACCTCTAACTGAGAGGAGTCAGTGGCAATGAGAGGAGTCAGTGGCAATGAGAGGAGCCAGTGGCGATGAGAGGAGTCAGTTGAGATGAGAGGAGTCAGTGATGATGAGAGCAATCAGTGACGATGAGAGGAGTCAATGACGATAAGAAAATCAGTGACGATGAGAGTATCAGTGATAATGAGAGGAGTAAGTGATAATGAGAGGAATCATTGAGGAGGAGAGGGGTCATTGATGATGAGATGAGTCAGTGATGATGAGAGGAGTCAGTGACGATGAGAGTATCAGTGACAATGAGAGGAGACAGTGATGAGGAGAGTATCAGTGATAATGAGATGAGTCAGTGATGATGAGAGGAGTCAGTGGTGATGTGAGGAGTCAGTGATAATGAGAGCAGTCAGTGATGATAAGAGAATCAGTGATGATGAGAGTATCAGTGATAATGATGATGAGAGGAATAAATGACGATGAGCGGAGTCAGAGGAATCATTGATGATGAGAGGAGTCAGTGATGATGAGAGGAGTCATTGGCGATGAGAGGTGTCAGTGGTGATGTGAGGAGTCAGTGGCGATGTGAGTATCAGTGATGATGAGAGGAGTCAGTGAAGATGAGATGAGTCAGTGATGATGAGAGGAGTCAATGACGATGAGAGTATCAGTGACAATGAGAGTATCTGGGAAGATGATTGGAGTCTGTGAGGATAAGAGGAGTTAGTGATGATGAAAGGACTAAATGACGATGAGAGGAGTCAGAGGAATCATTGATGATGAGAGGAGTCAGTGATGATGAGCAGAGAGGAGTCAGGACGATGAGAGGAGTCAGTGATAATGAGAGCAGTCAGTGACGATGAGAGGAGTCAGTGATAATGAGAGGAATCATTGATGATGAGAGGACTAAGTGACAATGAGAGGAGTCATTGATGATGAGAGGAGTCAGGATGATGAGAGGAGTCAGTGGCGATGAGAGGAGTCAGTTGAGATGAGAGGAGTCAGTGATGATGAGAGCAATCAGTGACGATGAGAGGAGTCAATGACGATAAGAGAATCAATGACGATGAGACTATCAGTGATAATGAGAGGAGTAAGTGATAATGAGAGGAATCATTGATGATGCGAGGGGTCAGTGATGATGAGATGAGTCAGTGATGATGAGAGGAGTCAATGACGATGAGAGTATCAGTGACAATGAGAGGAGACAGTGATGAGGAGAGTATCAGTGATAATGAGATGAGTCAGTGATGATGAGAGGGGTTAGTGACGATGAGATGAGTCAGTGATGATGAGAGGAGTCAGTGGCGATGAGAGGAGTCAGTGACAATGAGAGTATCGGGGAAGATGATTGGAGTCTGTGATGATAAGAGGAGTTAGTGATGATGAGAGGACTAAATGACGATGAGAGGAGTCAGAGGAATCATTGATGATGAGAGGAGTCAGTGATGATGAGCAGAGAGGAGTCAGGACGATGAGAGGAGTCAGTCGCAATGAGAGTATCAGTAATGATGAGAGGAGTCAGTGATGATGAGAGTATCAGTGATGATGAGAGGAGTCAGTGATGATGAGAGGAGTCAGTGATAATGAGAGTACCAGTGATGATGAGAGGAGTCAGGACGATGAGAGGAGTCAGTGGCAATGAGAGGAGTCGATGCTATGGGCATCACACAGATTAAGGAGTGGTACAACCGGTTTAAAGACATCTGCACAACGGTGGAGAGCGAGCCACGCTCCGGTCGGCCATCAACACACTGAAATGACCGGATCATTCCAAAGTGAATGCTGTCATGATGTGGGACCATCGTGTGACTATCCAAGAAATTGTGGAAGAGGTGGACATCAGCACTTTTTCGGCACATTCCACTGTGACAGAAGATTTGGCCATGAAAAGAGTTGCAATGAAATTCATCGGCACGAAGCTGATGGCGGAGCAAAAGCACCTCCGTGATGAAGTCTCACAGGACATGTTGGGACATGCCCAGCTCTTGCACCATTCAGAAGATTCAGACGGCTTTCAGTGGCTTTTCAGTCGTGTGACTATCCGAGAAATTGTGGACGATATATATATATATATATATATATATATATATATACACACGAGGTCTGTTAGAAAAGTATCCAACCTTTTTATTTTTTTCAAAAACCTCATGGATTTGAATCACGTGTGCTTGCATGAGCCAACCTTGAACCTTCGTGCGCATGCGTGATTTTTTTCATGCCTGTCCTGTTGGGAAAGTGTAGGAACACGGACCCACAACAGGGGGCGCAAATGAACGGACAATGGAGCAAGTCAAAATAACAACGCTTTACTGTTGTGAATGTGCACAACGAATACAACCAATTACAGAAATGGACAACAGTCAATTCACATAAGTGTCGTGTGGGCAGGCTCGAAGATAGGAGACGCCTCTCCAAGGTAGGACCGGAACCACACGGCTTCCTCCGCCACAGGACCCCGGGAATACTGGAGCCGCCAAGTCCCGAACTCCCAGGTGGCCACTGCCTCCGCGTGTCGGACCTGGTACTGCTGGCGAAGAACAAAGAACAATTAGATGGGGGCGCGTTTGCACCCAGAACTCCGAACAGCAGGAAAGGTACCTCCACCTCTCGTTGGAACAGTAATCCAATAAACTAGCTCAGTCCAACAATATGTACTCTGTTTGCTTCGATATGTTACCTCTCCGGTAGAAACGATATCTCGGCGATGAGGTGGAGATGCCGTCCTGCTGATATACCCCACTGATGATTGCCGTCAGCTGTCTCAGGTGATGGGTGACAGCTGTTACCGAGGCTGCTCCTGTGAGGCGGCGGCGCCCTCTGGTGCCTGGAGCCCGCACTCCAGGCAGGGCTCCCTCTGGTGGTGGTGGGCCAGCAGTACCTCCTCTTCAGCGGCCCACACAACAGGACCCCCCCCTCAACGGGCGCCTCCTGGCGCCCGACCGGGCTTGTCCGGGTGGCGACGGTAGAAGTCGGCCAGGAGGGCCGGATCCAGGATGAAGCTCTTCTTCACCCAGGAGCGTTCTTCGGGACCATACCCCTCCCAGTCCACCAGATATTGAAAGCCCCGGCCCATCCGTCGGACGTCCACCGGCGCACTGTCCAAGCCGGCTCGCCATCGATGATCCGGGCAGGAGGTGGTGCCGGACCGGGTGTACAGAGGGGCGAGGTGTGATGGGGCTTGAGCTTCGACACATGAAAAACTGGATGGATCCGCAGTGAGGCTGGAAGCTGAAGCCTCACTGCGGCGGGATTGATGACCTTGAGGATTTTAAACGGTCCTATGTACCTGTCCTGTAGTTTTGGGGAGGCCACTTGTAGCGGGATGTCCTTTGTGGACAACCACACTTCCTGCCCGGGGCGATACGTAGGGGCCGGGGTCCGCCGCCGGTCTGCATGGGTCTTCGCCCTCATCCGGGCACTCAACAAAGAAGAACGGGCGGCACGCCACACCCGACGGCACTTCCACAGGTGGGCCTGGACCGAGGGCACACCGACCTCTCCCTCAACCACCGGGAACAATGGGGGCTGATACCCCAAACACACCTCAAAGGGGGAGAGGCCGGTGGCTGATGACACTTGACTGTTGTGGGCGTACTCGATCCAGGCCAGATGAGTACTCCAGGCCGCCGGGTGCGCGGCTGTCACACAACGCAGTGTTTGCTCCATTTCTTGATTGGCCCGCTCTGGTTGCCCGTTGGTCTGGGGGTGATACCCGGACGAGAGACTGACCGTGGCCCCCAGTTCCCGGCAAAAGCTCCTCCAGACATGCGAGGAGAACTGGGGACCGCGATCGGAGACGATGTCTGATGGTATCCCATGCAGGCGGACGACATGGTGGACCAGGAGGTCCGCTGTCTCCTGGGCCGTTGGGAGCTTCGGGAGGGCCACGAAGTGGGCCGCCTTGGAGAATCGGTCCACTATCGTGAGGATCACGGTGTTTCCCTGGGACGGCGGGAGGCCCATGACAAAATCCAGGCCGATTTGGGACCAGGGGCGATGAGGCACGGGCAGCGGCTGTAGCAGTCCCGGAGCCTTGCGATGGTCGGCCTTGCCCCTGGCGCAGGTGGTACAGGCCTGGATATAGTCCCGGACGTCGGCCTCCAGGGACGCCCACCAGAAGCGCTGCCGGACAACTGCCACGGTTCTTCGCACCCCTGGATGACAGGAGAGCTTAGAGCCGTGACAGAAGTCCAGGACTGCAGCCCTTGCCTCTGGTGGGACGTACAGTCTGTTCTTTGGTCCAGTCCCGGGGTCCGGGCTTCATGCCAGGGCCTCCCGGACGGTTCTCTCTACGTCCCAGGTGAGGGTGGCCACGATAGTGGACTCCGGGATGATGGGTTCCGGTGGATCCGACAACTCCGCTTTGACCTCGTCTTCGTGTACCCGGGACAAGGCATCCGATTTCTGGTTCTTGGTCCCGGGCCGGTAGGTGATGCGGAAGTCAAAACGACCGAAGAACAGTGACCAGCGGGCTTGCCTGGGATTCAGCCGCTTGGCGGTCCTGATATATTCCAGGTTCCGGTGGTCAGTGAAAAGTGTAAATGGCACGAACGTTCCCTCCAACAGGTGTCTCCACTCTTCAAGAGCCTCTTTCACCGCAAGGAGTTCTCGGTTGCCGACGTCATAGTTCTGTTCAGCCGGGGTCAACCTGCGGGAAAAATAGGCACACGGATGAAGGACCTTATCGGTCTTCCCGCTCTGGGACAGCACAGCTCCTATCCCTGAGTCCGAGGCGTCCACTTCAACCACTAACTGGCGACTAGGATCGGGCTGCACCAGAACGGGTGCAGACGAGAAGCGCCGTTTCAACTCCTTGAACGCGGCCTCGCAACGATCCGACCAGGTGAAGGGGACTTTTGGTGAGGTCAGGGCTGTCAGGGGGCTAACAACCTGACTGTAGCCCTTAATGAACCTCCTGTAGGAATTCGCAAAGCCGAGGAACTGTTGCAGCTTCCTACGGCTTGTGGGTTGGGGCCAGTCTCTCACCGCTGCAACCTTGGTCGGATCAGGAGCGACGGAGTTGGGGGAGATGATGAACCCCAGGAAGGACAAAGATGTGCGGTGAAACTCACACTTCTCGCCCTTAACAAACAGCCGGTTCTCCAATAACCGCTGCAGGACCTGACGTACATGTCGGACATGAGTCTCAGGATCCGGAGAAAAGATGAGTATGTCGTCTAAATATACGAAGACGAATCGGTGCAGGAAGTCCCGCAAGACATCATTAACCAATGCTTGGAACGTCGCGGGAGCATTTGTAAGACCGAACGGCATGACCAGGTACTCAAAATGACCTAACGGGGTGTTAAATGCCGTCTTCCACTCGTCTCCCTTCCGGATCCGAACCAGGTGATACGCATTCCTAAGATCAAGCTTGGTGAATATCTTGGCTCCATGCAGGGGCGTGAACACCGAATCCAACAAGGGTAAGGGGTATCGGTTACGAACCGTGATTTCGTTCAGCCCCCTGTAATCGATGCATGGACGTAATCCGCCATCCTTTTTCCCCACAAAAAAGAAACCCGCACCCATCGGGGAGGTGGAATTCCGGATCAACCCGGCAGCCAAAGAGTCCCGGATGTAGGTCTCCATTGATTCGCGTTCAGGTCGTGAGAGGTTGTACAGCCTGCTGGACGGGAACTCAACGCCTGGAACCAAATCAATGGCACAATCATACGGGCGGTGCGGGGGAAGGGTGAGTGCCAGATCCTTGCTGAACACCTCCGCAAGGTCATGGTACTGCACCGGCACCGTCCCTAGATTGGGCGGGGCTCTGACCTCCTCCCTGGCCTGGGAACCGGGAGGAACTGAGGAACCTAAACATACCCGATGGCAGGTCTCGCTCCACTGAACCACTACCCCGGACGGCCAATCGATCTGGGGATTGTGTTTTAACATCCAGGGAAAACCTAAAATCACACGGGAGGTGGCCGGAGTCACAAAAAAACTCGATCTCCTCCCGGTGATTCCCCGACACCACCAGAGTTACTGGTGGTGTCTTGTGAGTGATTGGAGGGAGTAGGGAGCCATCTAGCGCCCGTACCTGCACAGGCGAGGTAAGTGCCACCAGAGGGAACCCTATCTCCCTGGCCCATTTGCTGTCTAGCAAATTCCCTTCTGAGCCCGTGTCCACCAATGCTGGGGCCTTCAGGGTTAAATCCTCATAAAGGATTGTAACTGGGAGTCGTGTGGCGATGTGGGTGTGTCCCACGTGAACGTCTCGGCCCCCCCCAGCCCAGTTTCTAGGGGCGGGCGTTGGTGTTTGACCGCTTGGGGCAGTCTCTTACCTGATGCTCAATCGAGCCACAAACAAAACACGCTCCGCGGGCCAGCCTCCTTTGTGTGACCGGTGCCCTAAATGTTGCCCTACTCGTGTCCATAGCTTCGTCAGCAGGGGGGGCTGTGATCGCACGGAGCGCAGGGGCCGTGGAGCGTGGGGAGGGCGGAACGCGGTCGGAACCGGAAGGGAGAGGGACGACGCGTGCCTGGCCACGCCCTTCGTCTCGTTCCTGACGGCGCTCATTTAACCGATTGTCTAATCGTATGACAAGATCGATAAGCCCATCTAAATCCCGTGGTTCGTCCTTAGCCACCAGGTGCTCCTTGAGGACCAACAACAGTCCGTTTACGAAGGCGGCGCGGAGGGCGGTGCTATTCCAGCCGGACCTCGCAGCCGCGATGCGGAAGTCGACTGCATAGGCAGCTGCGCTCCGGCGCCCCTGTCTCATTGACAGCAGCACGGCTGAAGCGGTCTCTCCTCTATTAGGGTGATCGAACACCGTTCTGAGCTCCCTCACAAACCCATCATATGTCAGAAGGAGCCGTGAACTTTGCTCCCAGAGCGCTGTAGCCCAAGCGCGTGCCTCACCACGAAGCAGATTTATCACATAAGCTACTTTGCTAGCGTCGGTCGCGTACATGACGGGACGCTGTGCGAAGACGAGCGAACACTGCATAAGGAAATCCGCGCACGTCTCCACACGGCCTCCGTACGGCTCTGGAGGGCTTATGTATGCTTCAGGGGAAGGTGGGAGGGGTCGTTGGACAACCAGTGGAACGTCGCTGTCACGCACAGGGTCTACGGGAGGGAGAGCCGCAGCGGCGCCCGGAGGGCGCGCTTCCACCTGCGCGGCGAGAGCCTCCACCCTGCGGTTCAGGAGGACGTTCTGCTCGGCCATCAAATCTAACCGAGTCGTGAAAGCGGTGAGGATCCGCTGCAACTCACCGATTACCCCTCCTGCGGACGCCTGTGCGCCTTGTTCTTCCATTGGCCGTTCAACAGCCGGTTGACGCCCCTCGGGATCCATGATGATGGCCGAGATATCCTGTTGGGAAAGTGTAGGAACACGGACCCACAACAGGGGGCGCAAATGAACGGACAATGGAGCAAGTCAAAATAACAACGCTTTACTGTTGTGAATGTGCACAACGAATACAACCAATTACAGAAATGGACAACAGTCAATTCACAAAAGTGTCGTGTGGGCAGGCTCGAAGATAGGAGACGCCTCTCCAAGGTAAGACCGGAACCACACGGCTTCCTCCGCCACAGGACCCCGGGAATACTGGAGCCGCCAAGTCCCGAACTCCCAGGTGGCCACTGCCTCCACGTGTCGGACCTGGTACTGCTGGCGAGGAACAAAGAACAGTTAGATGGGGGCGCGTTTGCACCCAGAACTCCGAACAGCAGGAAAGGTACCTCCACCTCTCGTTGGAACAGTAATCCAATAAACTAGCTCAGTCCAACAATATGTACTCTGTTTGCTTCGATATGTTACCTCTCCGGTAGAAACGATATCTCGGCGATGAGGTGGAGATGCCGTCCTGCTGATATACCCCACTGATGATTGCCGTCAGCTGTCTCAGGTGATGGGTGACAGCTGTTACCGAGGCTGCTCCTGTGAGGCGGCGGCGCCCTCTGGTGCCTGGAGCCCGCACTCCAGGCAGGGCTCCCTCTGGTGGTGGTGGGCCAGCAGTACCTCCTCTTCAGCGGCCCACACAACATGTCGGTTGCATCATTTGCTTGTAAGCAGCCTTTGTGTGAGGATGGGTGTTGTCTCTCGTCATTTTTTCTTTGCAAGGAAATGGCGGAACGACTGGAATAGCGCCGCATCAAATTTTGTCAGAAACTGAGCGACAGCCAGGTGGAAACCATTCGGATTATTCAGACGGTTTTCGGTGACAATGCTATGGGCATCACACAGATTAAGGAGTGGTACAACCGGTTTAAAGACGTCTGCACAACGGTGGAGAGCGAGCCATGCTCCGGTCGGCCATCAACACGCTGAAATGACCGGATCATTCCAAAGTGAATGCTGTCGTGATGTGAGACCATCGTGTGACTATCCGAGAAATTGTGGAAGAGGTGGACATCAGCACTTTTTCAGCACATTCCACTGTGACAGAAGATTTGGCCGTGAAAAGAGTTGCAGCGAAATTCATCGGCACGAAGCTGATGGCGGAGCAAAAGCACCTCCGTGATGAAGTCTCACAGGACATGTTGGGACATTCCCAGTTCTTGCACCATTCAGAAGATTCAGACGGCTTTCGGTGGCTTTTCAGTCGTGTGACTATCCAAGAAATTGTGGACGATATATATATATATTTCACAGTTATATAAAACACATTAGCATTTTGTTTAGATTTTTAACAGGCTGCGTTTCTGACTTGTGGCCATGAAGGTGCACTAAACCATCTCAGGTCTACTGCTTTTACCATGACTGCATCAAAATGAACAGTTTTCACTGAAAACGAGTCGTCAGAACACGACATCACACTTATGGAAACCTCATTTCTTAATGTTAGCAGCTATACTCCATTCAAGGCGCATGCTGGGACGCTTCCAATATTCACGTCGCCGCTGTTGGAAATACACAAGCATCACATCACCCTTAATCAGTGGTGGGCACAGCTAACCAAAAAGTTAGCTTCGATAATTGGTAATCAGCTAACTGAAAAGTTATCTTTTTTAACGCTAAACTGATAAACTGTCTAAAAACCGATAAAATGTCTGAAAACATATTGGAAAGAGAGTGGCTATTCGCCCAACTATTGGGTCAATAAAGTAAATTTGTGAGCATATACGCCCAACCACAACCGACCAATGAGTGCGCTTGTATGCTCACTTCCTGTTTCAACATGGGAGGGAAAAAAGACAGATATTTTCTCGCCGGCTGTGGGAGGGTTCGCAGCCCGCGGAGGCTTGTGATCTAAAGCGGTCCTGTTTGGCTCATCACACCCGGGGAACTGTGTCAAACTAACACCATCTTACAGCCAACAAGCAGCATTTTGTTCAAAAATGGTTTTGTCGTCATTAACAGGCTTCCGTTCAAAATGCTTATGAAGTTTGTGTGTTTTCATCCATTGTGGTGTTTTCGCAGTAATTAAAGATGGCGCCACTAAATGTGTCAAACATACACCGCAATAGAGCCTTAAAAAGTGGTGTAAAAAACGTAGTTTAGATGCACAAAATGTGTCATATACACGATCACGGTTGGGCAAATAAGATAAGACATTATATTTATCTGCCCAATGGTTGGGCATATAGCCTTTGCCTATCAGAAACTACAGACTTATGAACATTTTAAACATTTTTTTTTTTAGTAATTTTACATTGTATTCTTATATTTTATCACTAAAACTGTGTGACATTCCTAATTTTAGGGTAAAAACAGAAATAAACCATCATGCCACGAAATTATAAGAGGAAGACAGACAGAGCTTCCACTCCTCTAGAGGTCATGGACAGAGCAGTGCAAGAGGTGGAGAAAGGGGAGCCCATTTGTGATTCTTCTTGAGCTAAATTCTAGGACTGATGAAACTGAAGTAAGCTACATTCTTGAAACAAGGAAACTCATGTGTATATATATGAAGTTATATAATCCATACATAATTTGCTTAGATGCAAACAACCATATTTCTAAAATATTTATTTTCCTGTCATTGGTGTAACAACTGGTCATTGGTGTAACAACTGGTCATTGGTGTAACGTGTATGTCATTGGTGTAACACACGTATGATCCAAAGCTTGCAGACTAGTAACTGATACTTCAAATAAAACCACCATTGGATAATATCAGCAATATTATTAGCTAAATAGTACATGAGAACATTTTTGTTCAATGCCTCCTTTCAGCCAGTGGGTGGAATCTTTCAGCTACACATGCAAAGACGTTCTGACGATATGACCTGAAGTATGATTAGATTTCTTTTTTAGGGTTCCATCCATGTTTCATTTTAACTTATATTAGGAGTTGGACCAAAACAAAATATTTTGATGCATTGAACTTCTCCTTGCTATGAAAACCTAATATTGTATTCAACCTTGCTCTGTACTGTTACACCAATGACAAAAATCTAGAATTAATGACATATATATGCTGGCAAAATTCCATGAATTCCATGTTATACTGTTTGGCCAATCATATTATTTCATTTAGGACTGTATTAAATTTGTTATTTTAGTTAATAAAATCAATTACATAGTTGCAGATCTGTGTTGAGTTGCTTTATCAAAAAAAGTCAATTTCTGTAGATTGACCCACAACCGATAACTTTCAATTTTGCCTCCCATATGCTCTCAGCTACTAAGAAGCTGATTTTGAGTTTAAACACCGCCATCGCTTTTAATAGACCCAACAGCGATCACAAACCCAAACAGCCAATGAGCCAGAGCTTCTGTCTTTGTGCATTCTGCCCTCTGCTGTAGAAAATCATCATTCACCCTGCCAGGGTACAGTGGTCCAGTGATGAGGCAGAGGTCTTGAAATGGATAACAGGTATGAATTATGGTTTTGCTTTATAAATAAAATTATTCCGGATAGAATAACTACATTAATGTAAACTCTTAAAATGTACAAAGCGATATATAACACATATCTGTTAATTTTAAAATAATGCACTAATTCTGAAGATTTGAACATTAACACACCAAAGGGATTATGTGTAAACTAAGCCTCCGCTCATACTGATTGGTTGATTCATTCATTCTATGTAAAAACCAACACAAGTGAATCAATGTAACATGTGTTGGTGTTTACAAATAAATGTGCTTTTGTAAAATATGTCATTTTTTCTCATTTGTATATAAAAAAAAAAAATTTTTTCAAGATCCCGCTAGACAGCGCCTAAGCGCACGTGTTATGACATCACAACTCTATGTGGCTAGGGAGACAAGGTTTCTTTCAATAACAAGAATTGTCAAAAGTTTTTTCGTGTGTGGTTGCTGCAGTTGTGTGGTGATAGGAATCACTGTTTGAATGCTTGAATAATGATGTCAGTCGCACAAAGAAATCAAATAGTAGTGAAAACATGTTCGGTGCGGTGTCATAACGCATCAATTAGTCCTTCTGTGAGGCGTCATAACATCTGATCAGTTAGCGGCTCGGTGCGGTGTCAAAACAGATCAATCAGTTGCTCTCTGAGGCGTCATAACACTATAATCTTATCAGATATTCCTGCCATGTGTGGTGTGTTAAGAAGGACGTGAGGAGCTAAATGTGACATGCAGCCAATCAGAAAGCGAGGTGTTTGACCTGGGAATGTTCCTGTGTGAAATCTGTTTGTGTGTGTTGTTTTTACTGTGTGGCTGACACCACACACTGTACAACTAAACCTGTCAGATCTATGATTTTTTTTTATCTCCATGTGTGTGGCCTCTCAGGTTTTGGAAACCTACAGATAATTTTAAAATCCTGCAGTCGACATCACTGTGATATAACCGGTCGCCAGTAGATGGCAGTGTTCTATGCATTTTGACGCCGGTTATATCACACGGCCTGAATCACAATTTAACAGACTTTTCGGCTTTTGGAGAAGCAACCAAGGCTTCTTCTGGCATTTTTACATAAAACAAACACAATAACAACATCTATAAACCCAGAGAATATATTCACGAGAGTTTTAGGCACAATATAAAATGAGTTTAATGCTGTTGTCTCTGTGAAGCCTGAGCAGAGCGTCTCAAATGCATTTCTTCTGCTGTGAATACCCATAATGCACTGGGCTCAGCATGTCCACACTAAAACCTTCAAAATTAGCACATTACTTTAAAACTAAGACATATATCTGTTATTTTCACTTTATAAAACTTCAGATGTGACATTAATTTAAATAACTTGTCCGAAATTAGTTTGGTTAAAATTTTAACCATAAGTTAAAACTGTATGCCTCTGGATGACTTGGGTGCTATTGCCAGCATATTAGTATAGGATCAAAAAAGATCGGACCAAAACCTATCAGAAGATAATTGGTCCGATGGTTTTTAAGGTTATCTGAAAAGCTAATCCGATAATGAAAACATTATCTTTGATAATTAGTGGTTACTGGAACTGTGCTCACCACTGCCCTTAATTGGAATAAGTCTACAATGTTGATTATCTCTGAAACACAATCATTCTTTGATGTTATAAAGTATGAGGTATGTTTGAGTTTGTGTGTTTGTGCGTTTGCATCTGTGTGTGTGTGTGTGTCACTGTGTATGTGTCTGCCTCTGTGTGTTTGTGTGTGTCACTGTGTGTGTCTGCCTCTGTGTGTGTGTTTGTGTGTTTGCCTCTGTGTGTGTTTGTGTATGTCACTGTGTATGTGTGCTTGTGCGTCTGCCTTTGTGTGTGTTTGTGTGTTTGCCTCTGTGTATGTGTGTCACTGTGTGTGCGTCTGCCTCTGTGTGTGTTTGTGTGTCTCACAGTGTGTGTGGCTTTTGTGTGCATGTCTGTCTGTATGTGTGTCTCCTCTGTGTGTGTGTGCCTTGTGTGTGTGTGTGTGTGTGTGTGTGTGTGTGTGTGTGTGTGTGTGTGTGTGTGTGTGTGTGTGTGTGTGTGTGTGTCTCCCTTTGTGTTGGTGTCCCTCTGTTGTGTGCTTGTGTGTCTCACTGTGTGTGTCTCACTGTGTGTGTGTCTGCTTCTGTGTGTATCTCCATGTGTGTGTGTGTGTGTGTGTGTGTGTGTGTGTGTGTGTGTGTGTGTGTGTGTGTGTGTGCGTGTGCGTGTGTGTGTCTCCCTTTGTGTTGGTGTCCCTCTGTTGTGTGCTTGTGTGTCTCACTGTGTGTGTGTCACTGTGTGTGTGTCTGCTTCTGTGTGTATCTCCATGTGTGTGTCTCCTTCTGTGTGTGTGTGTGTGTGTCTCCTTTGTGTGGGTCTCCCTCTGTGTGTTTCTCTGTGTTTCTGTGTCTGTATGTGTGTGTGTCTGCTTCTGTGTTTCTTTGTGTTTTTGTTTCTGTCTGTGTGTGAGTGAGTGTGTGTGTGTGCACGTGTGTGTGTTTCTGTGTATGTGTTTCTTTGTGTGTGTGTGTGTGTGTGTGTGTGTGTGTGTGTGTGTGTGTGTGTGTGTGTGTGTGTGTGTGTGTGTGTGTGTGAGATGATATATGAGTTGTCTTTTTCTGTGAGTTTGATGAAAAGGAAAACCACAGGAAGTGAGAGAGGAAGTGACAAGTCCCTGACTCCACCTCTGCCCACGCAGTCGTCACGTGCTGATGTATCAGATCTGTGTGTCTGTGTGCATTTGTCCATAGAGCTTTGTGAGGACTGGCTGGTCCTTAGTTTGTCAAAGGCCGGACTGAGGCCGGAGAATCAGTTTCTCTGTTGGATCAGTGCTCAGTGTTGTGAGGCTGGTGGAGGTTCTGTTCATTAATCTGTTTCAGTCTGACAGACTGGTATCGTTTCCATGGACTTGACAAATGGACTTGTTTTCCCACTTTAGAAAAGAGCAGGTGATGACCTTGATTGCTACTCTGCTCTCCGTGCCGCGGAAAGTGCATGCAGCGATTGTTGTTTGTGGGATTCAGTTTCAGTTTCTTGCTGCTCCGCATCCAAGACAGTCTGATTTCACTTCATACAAGTCAACATGGACCATAGTCTCGCTCCACAAGTACTCAGTGGACCCCAGCGTGAAGATCAGCTGTGCTTCTTTCCAGGCAATGTTGAGTCTTACTGAAGTGTTTGTTGGGGCTGTTCTCAGGGACATCCTGACATCTCATTAGATCCCCAGTAAGCTGCTGGATATCATATCCAGTCTGTCCTGTGCAGAGCGGCATGGGACTGGACTTTCTGACTTCTTTCCACTGAATTCTTCTGTCCATCAGGGATGTGTTCTCAACCCTCCACTATTCAGTCCTTGTATGCGCTGGGTGTTTGGTCAGATTCTTTAAAGCAGTGACTTCGTTTCCTTTGTTGGTGAGGAAATGTTTACAGAATCAAACAGAATGAAACAAACAGACTGAAGTTGTACATGAGGTATAGGAATGAGTGAGTTTTTTTGTCAGGTTAAAGTTGTTCATCAGTGTGATGGCCTGCGGACAGAAACTGTTCATGTGTGTGGTTGTTCTGACCTACAGAGCTGTGTAACGTGGACCAGAGGGGAGGAGTTTAAACAGGGTGTGTCCAGGGTGAGAGGGGTTTGCAGAGATGTTACCAGCTCGCTTCCTGGTCCTGGACCGGTATAAATCCTAGATGGAGGGCAGGCTGGCTCTGATGGTTTTTTCTGCAGACCTGACAGTTGGTTGAAGTCTGTGTCTGTCATGTTTGGAGACAGAGGAAACCAAACGGAGATGAAGATGCACAGGACAGACTGGATGATGGATGTGTAGAAGATGATGAACAGGTCCTGGGGCAGGTTGAACATCCTGAGCTGTCTGAGGAAGTCCATCCTCTGCTGGGCCTTTTTCCTGATGGAGTCTATGTGGGAGGTCCACTTCAGATCCCAGGTGGATCACAGGAACCACCTCCTGTCTGTATGTAGCCTCATCACCAGCCTGGATGAGACCAATGATGGTGGTGTCAGGGGTTGTGTTGCTGTGATTTTTGTAGAATCAATGGATACGCTGAATGAGGAATCAGAGTGTCTGGGTTCATGATGGTCCTGGATCCAGACTAAGATCGAGACTTTAATGACTTCCAGGATTCGTCCATCAGAAGGGTCTCTGTATGTAGTGAAAGTATTGAACTTGCAGAGACATTTACTAATCTCAGCAGAGACGTTCATATCTCTGGGTCCTCGGTATTTGAGATTCAGAGATGCCTGGGAAGATCTTATGAATTCATGAGGTCAAATGTCAGAGGTGTTTGGTGATGCTGATGTCTTTACAGGTGTTGGGAAAGTGTAGGAGCACGGACCCACAACAGGGGGCGCAAATGAACGGACAATGGATAAAGCCAAATACAACACTTTACTGTTGTGAAAATGCACAACAACAACAGATTACAATAGTGAATGAAATCAAATACAAGATGTCATGTGGGCAGGCTCGAAGATAGGAGACATCAGTCCGAAGTCGAACCGGAACCACACGATTTCCTCCGCCACCGAACCCCGGGAATACTGGAGCCGCCAAGTCCCGAACTCCCAGGTGGCCACTGCCTCCGCGTGTCGGATCTGGTACTGCTGGCGAGGAACAAACACAGTTAGAAGTGGGTGCGTGTGCACCCAGCAACACGTATGGTGGGAAACCACCTCCACCTCTCGTCGAAAAAAGAAACAGAATATCTGCTGTCCAAAACACACAAGCAATAGATATTCCTGTCAGAGAATCAACACAGTCAGCTGAGATCGTTACCTCCTTAGTAGAGCGATATCTCGGCAATGAGGTGGAGATGCCGTCTTGCTGATATACCTCAGTAGATCTGGTGATTGATGACAGCTGTCGTCGGTGATAAGTGACAGCTGTCACCCCGGCTGCTCCTGTGAGGTGGCAGCGTCCTCTGGTGCCTGGAGCCCGCACTCCAGGCAGGGCGCCCTCTGGTGGTGGTGGGCCAGCAGTACCTCCTCTTCAGTGGCCCACACAACAACAGGAGCCTGAAGGGCCAAGTCTTTAGGGTCTTGTTGCTTCCTGTCTTACTGTTTGGTTGCCAGATTTGTCCTAAGGTGACCTAAGGTAAGGACTGGATGTCTTTGGTGCCAGGTCTCTGTGGAGGATCTTTGGGTCCTGCTGCATTGACTTTGTGTCCAATGAATTGTTACTTAATGAGAATTAGATGAAGAGGATCACTGACACTGAGGGAACATCAGACACCACATTTAGTCCATGTGAGTTTCTGTGGACATAATCCAGAACACAGGCGTCTCAGTGTGGAGGATCCCAGATACTGGAAAAGGTCAAGGACACTCCATTTCACCTGCACAGTGACAAGGACACGCCCACGTTTCACCTGGCAAAAGACATGACCATGTTTCACCTTGTCAAGGCTATGCCCACATTTTACCTGGCCAAGGCTGTGCCCACATTTTACCTGGCCAAGGATATGCCCACATTTCACCTGGTTAAAGACATGCCCATATTTCACCTGGTTATTGACACACCCACATTTCACCTGGTCAAAGACACACCCACATGTCACCTGGTTAATGGCATGCCCATGTTTCACCTGGTCAATGGCACACCCATGTTTCACCTGGTTAATGGGATGCCCATATTTCACCTGGTGAATGACATGCTCATATTTCACCTGGTGAATGGCACACCCATGTTTCACCTGGTTAATGGGATGCCCATATTTCACCTGGTGAATGACATGCTCATATTTCACCTGGTGAATGGCATACCCATGTTTCACCTGGTGAATGGCATGCCCATGTTTCACCTGGTCAAGGACACACTTGTGTTTCACCTGGTCAAGGACACGCCCATGTTTCACCTGGTTAACAACATGCCCATGTTTCACCCGGTTAACAACACACTCATGTTTCATCTGGTCAATGCCCATGTTTCACCTGGTTAATGACATGCTCATATTTCACCTGGTGAATGGCAGGCCCATGTTTCATCTAATGACAGACCCATGTTTCACCTAGTCATTGACCCGTCAATGACATGTCCGTGTTTCACCTTGTCAATGACATGGCCATTTTGTACCTCGTCAATGACATGCCCATATTTCACCTGGTTAACGACATGCCCATGTTTCATGTTGTTAATGACACACCCATGTTTAACATTAGTCAATGACAGGCCCATGTTTCACCTGGTTTATTACACACCCATGTTTCACCTGGTCAAGGATATGCCCATGTTTCACCTGGTTAATAACACACCCATGTTTCACGTGGTTAATGACAAGCCCATGTTTCACATGGTTAATGACATGCCCATGTTTCACCTGGTCAATGGCATGCTCATGTTTCACCTAATGACAGACCCATGTTTCACCTAGTCATTGACCCGCCAATGTTTCACCTGGATAATGACCAGTGGTGGGCACAGCTAACCAAAAAGTTAGCTCAGATAACCGCTTATCAGATAACTGAAAAGTTATCTTTTATAACGTTAGACCGATAAACCGGCAAAAAAATTTATACAGCTAACCGCTAACTTTCAGTATTGTCTCCGGTACACTCTCAGCTACTAACAAGCTGATTTTTTTGTTTAAACACCGCCAGTGCTTCTGATAGAATCAAAGATGATCACAAACCCAAATACAGCCAATGAATCAGCGCTTCTGTCTTTGTGCTCCCTGCCCACTGCTGTAGGGAAGCGTCATTTATCTTGACAGCATACAACGGTCCAGCTGTGAGGCAAAGGTCTTGAAAACAGGGCTTTTTTTTAAGGATTTTTTACAACTGCACATTTATGGAAATTTGGCACCAAATGAGAATTTTCCAGGGTGATGGGGCCTTTGCCTACAGTGATAGTGAGGTGTGAGGACACTGGTGACTGGTCACTGTCATGGGGCCGGGGCTGTACACCTTCAGCCTTCCCTACTTCAGCCTGATCCTACTCTGCCAGAGAGATAAATCATAATTGGATATGATTGCTGGTTTTATAATGTAAATATCAGAACCCTTTTACAAGGGATACATGTTTATTAGGAAAAGACCACCAAGAAACACCTACACTAAGGCATGTAGCTTTAGTTGCTAATTTACCACCAGGGGTAGCTAGAGGTAGCAGGGTCTCCTGCAGGGGGCAGTTTCTTTTCCTCAACTTCCTTTCTTCATCTCAGGCAGCAAGACACAATGATAACATACTGAATTACCTCATTCACACGAAACTGTCCTCAATGCCATAAGAATTCAGCCTTCACTGCCCTTCAGGACATGACTGACTGTTTCATACACCTGCCTTGAAGGCTCTATATGTAAGTAGTACTACATGAATAACATTAAACATGAATATTATAGCTAGACTATTATACCATAGGCCTGTAATATCTGCCAGGCTATTGAGGCTAAGATCATCAGTAAGATGTTTTGGCTTATGCTAATTAGTTGTGCAACCTGCACACAAAAGCAAGCTTAACTGCTTAAGTGTGAGTCTGCACAAATTAAATTTAAACAGAGGATTTTAAATGGACTTCCACATGATTGGAAATTGTAAGGAAAAAAAAAAACCTCTCCATTTCTCTCACCTTGCAGATTTGCCCACTGATGTAATTTGTACCCAAATCATGGCCAGTAAAGATAGTCAACGAGCATTCATGAATAGATGGTTGCAGAATCAAGTAACAGACAGCAACAAAGATGCAGAAAATGAGCTACAAAAGAGTGAAAGGGCTTTAACAGAAGCTGCAGAACCAGAGCATGATGAATGAGAGCATTCTTGCTGTCGTACTGGAGCCCAAAGAAAAAGAAAGTACGACTACCTCAAAACAAGACACAATAAAGGAAAACTCACACTGGAATAAGCTGACACACATGCATAGAAATGGCAGACATTTTGTGAGATGTAATGTGTGTCATGATGATTTGGACACAGTAAAGAAACACACCTGGAAAGGCAAACTGCCTAATATTGTTTTGGAGGAGGGTGCTGTGTACAGAGAAGCAACAGTCACTAACCATTTTGAATCTGATCTCCATCAAGCTGTTGTAAGCCAAAAAAGACATTCCAGTTTATTGAAAACAGAGATACTAGAACAAACACCAATGGGAATGGCAGTTTCAAAAGCTAATGAAGAATTAGCCAACAAAATAGGAGGCTTGTTGACACGTTTATGCTGATGCCAAGCGACTTACCCTATCAGCATACTCATTCCCAATGTGGATAGTTGTGAGCAAAAAAGCACAAGCCTTCAGATTCAATGATAAGTCGCACGATCTGACAGGAAGCAAATTGAGTGAAGACCTTCAATATGTCTCACCTGCATCCCATCATGAGTCCTTGGAAGAAATTATCAAAGTTGACAGAGCTCACCTCTTGGAAAGAATCGAGAAGTCACTGGCAGTGTCACTGCGCTGTGATGGATCTGTCGACCGAACACAAATTGACAAAATTTACGTTTTGGCAAAACTTGGTGAAGATGGTGAAGAAGACTTAGTCTTTCTTGGTGCTGAAGAGCCTACTGCCAGAGGGGCCAGTGGAGTGTATGATGCTGTAGTAAGAGCTTGCCAAAAAACTATTGGTGATGATGCAATGCCTCTGCTGAGAAGTGTTTCTTCATTTGTAACTGATGGAGCCAGTGTCAACACTGGCGAAAAGAATGGCTTATGGGCACAATTTGATGAGGCAGTACAGTCAAATATTTCAACCATGAAGATTTGGTGTGCAGTGCATAGGTCCCAGCTGGCATGGAAATCTGTAACTGACAGTATTGAAGAGGTTAGCCACCTCCTGCAAAAGCTTGCAGGCATGTCCTCCTACTTCCATACATCAGGGCTGCGTACAAGGGAACTGAAAGATATTGCATCTGAAAATAACCTTGAATACCTATCTCTGCCTCGTATGTTTGAGGTTAGATGGACTCAGTTCACCAATTCCATGCTCCAGTCCGTTTTGGTCTCATGGAACGCACTTGTCTTGTACTTCAAGAGTGCTCCAGCAAGAGATGTACAAGCTAAAGGTATTCTGACTTTCTTAACAAGCAAGCAAAACCTGGAACTCTTGGCATATATTGCTAATATACTGTCAGTTTTCT
Organism: Thalassophryne amazonica; assembly: GCF_902500255.1. Classification (NCBI taxonomy): domain Eukaryota; kingdom Metazoa; phylum Chordata; class Actinopteri; order Batrachoidiformes; family Batrachoididae; genus Thalassophryne; species Thalassophryne amazonica. Next base: position 20,517,265 of record NC_047108.1, read on the forward strand.
CCCGATTTCAACAAAGAATTCAAGCTGATGATGTAACAGTAATAAATCTACATGAACAAATTCAACTTGTGAAAACTAACTTAGCAAACTTGGAAGTCAATGATCTGCTTGGTGGTTGGGTGGCAGCCCTGAAAGGCCAAATTATTAGTGATGAAAATGGATTCTCTCTGAAAGGGATTGAGCTGACTGACCACATCAGGCGAAGAAGAGGCCATCAATTGTATGTCACAGACCAGCGGGATACCGCTACTGTACGGCATGAAGTCATAGAGGCTGTCACAAACTTTTTGGACCAACGGTTTGATGCTGATGGAGATCTAATGGCGCTTATCTTCAGGCAATCCACACACAGATCTGCCCAGACCTTGACCTCATGGAATTGGATTTGGAATATCGGGATGCAGTGAATTCAGATTTGACCAGTGGCACGTTGGCTTCTTTAAGCTTGTCTGAGTTGGTTAAGAAACTTGCTGGATCTGAAGGAAGTTTCCATAATCTGTTGGTGGCTTTAGCCCGTATACTTGCAGCCAAGCCTCACTCTGCAGATGTTGAACATATCATTAGCTCCAGTAATGTGCTGAAATCAGATGACAGAATGAGTATGTCTGTTGAAACCGAGAATTTATACCTTTATGTGCATCACAATATGGTGGACATAGAAGAGTGGGATCCAAGACCAGCCGTTTCATCATGGCTTCAGACAAAGTCACGCCGCCACAGAGACAGACCAAACCTGGCCTGACCTGATCCAACCCAACCTGACCTGATCCAACCTGACCTGACCTGATTCAATTCAACCCAGCCCAACCTGATTCAACCCCATCTGATCCAATCCAACCTGAAACAACCCGACCTGATCCAACCTGACCCGACCCAACCTGATCCAACCCAACCTGACCCAACCTGATTCAATTCAACCCAACCTGACCTGATCCAACCTGACGTGATCCGACCAAAGTATAGAGAAGAAAGTTTACAAAACTTCCTTGATGCAGAATCTGTACCCCAGCCTTAAAAACCTTTTGATGAAGCTGAATATTTGACAAATTTATCCAGTTTTGTTGACACAGACAGAGATTCTTTTGAGTAATCTTGATAAAATCCTGAGACAAAAATTACCTTTTGGCCAAATGTCATGAATGTTTGAACTGTTTTAAGGAATTTTAAATTTTAAAAATGTTAAAGTTCTCAAACGCTGCAGTTCAGACAAATCCTGATAAACCTGTTTACGTTTTTCATTCTTTTTCAAACAATATGGATGAAAATTTGAAAAAATAAATTAATAAAGGTGTTGTGAAGTTTTGCCTACAGAAGAAAAATGTGCCAGTAAAATATGTTTGTTATAAAATGTGTAAAAAATAAAAACTCTGTTTCATGCTTCCTGCTGGACAAAGTGGTGAAAGGTGACGTCTGGGCTCTGGTTCCTGCAGGGTTACAGAGGGGCCCCCAGAGCCTACATTGCCACCCAAGGACCAATGCTGCACACTGTGGGAGATTTCTGGGATATGGTGTGGCAGGAACGGAGCAGCATCATCGTCATGGTTACCAGATTGAAGGAGAACAACGAGGTCATCCTTCATGCCTTCCGACACTAACACATTCTTTTATACTCCACAGGGGGACCACCCCCCCCCCCAAAAAAAAACCCTGACATTTTTTTAAATTGGAAAATTCAGAAGAATTTTGAGGCTTGTAAAAAAATTCACACATGAGATATAATGAACTTATCATATTCAATTATGGCTCAGTTTTTTTTATTTATTTAGTTTATATTTAATGAACTATTTAAAAAAGTCTAAAAATCAGTGAAGTTCATTGTAAAAACACTTTGATGTGGAAATATGTTTTGTTGGTTTTTTTTTTTTTTCAGAAGAAAAAACCTGCAAGAAAATGTGAAAGTTTAATATGAAAATATAAAAAGTAATTAAAAACTAGATCACGCCAAAATGACACAAAAATTCAAAATGGCCGACTTCCTGTTTGGAGTAGACCAATGGTGCAAGAGACTTTTTTGTACGTCTATGCAAGTCACACGTGTACCAGTTTTCATCTCCCGACTCCAAAAAAACCCCATGGAGAGGGGTTTTTGAAAGTTGCAAGCGGCGCTATTGAGGCATTTTGCCTCACCCATGGGTGACACCCCTATGAATTGTAAGAGGGTCTCATGCTTGACCTGTTCACCAACTTGTTCTGCATGTTTCAGAAGTGGAATGAAGATAAGTAAAAAAAGTAAAAATTTCCTGTTACCAGGGGGGGCGCTATGCATTAAGTGGGAAGTTAATATATGCAGATGTACAGGGTGGAGCCCTCATCATGTCCAGTAAGTTTGAAGGATCTATGATGAAATATGTGAGTGTGACAGCCATTTGAAATGAAATGGTGTGCTCCAAAACGCTCACCAAAGTTTGAAGAACCCTAGCAGCCACGCCTTTTGACCTACAGAATGATTGGATGAAATCCATAGGACGAGTTCTTTCAAATGTAAGTAGTGGAAATGACCAAAAATAGCAAAAATTATCTCAAAATCAAAAGTTAAAATAAAAATGGCCGACTTCCTGTCGACATTTCACCATAATGTTTAGAGACTTTTTTGTGTGTCCCAGCATGTTAAATATGTCTACCGAATTTCACGAGGCTATGACAAAAAAACCCCAATGGGAAGGGGTTTTAAAAAAATTTGTAGGGAGTACTATTTAGCAATTTCGCTGCAACCAGGTGCGCGACCCCCAAAATATATCAAAATAAGGTAATATTTCAGATCCGGCTGAATGACTTTGCAAAGGTTGGTGAGTTTTTGAGCACTGGAAACTGCCGAAATTGGGGCTTGAATAGTGTAAATAATAATAATAATAATAATAATAAACAGCACACTTACAATAGGGTCCTCGTAGGACATGGTCCTACTCTGGCCCTAATAAACAGCACAATTACAATAGGGTCCTCACAGGACTTTGTCCTACTCGAGCCCTAATATTTACAATAGGGTCCTCACAGGATTTTGTCCTACTCGAGCCATAATAATAATAACTGGGACTGCAAGCAGTCATATACAGACTCTCCTCTCCGCGCCACGGCCTCCTCTGGCCAGTGCGATTTCTGTTCAGGGGCCGACCCTCTTCACACGGTTCAATTTACAAGCAAATCAGACAATGCATGAAAGAGTTATGACATGTTGATGGGTCATCCACTAGGTCGCAGTCAGAGCACAAACAGAGGGGCCAGGTGTGTTCAGGGACCAGCCTTCATCACACGTGAAGTTTCAAGTCAATTGTGACTTGATGTTACATGGCGATGGGTCAAAATGGTGGTGCCATAGCAGCCACACCCTTTGACATAGAGAAAAGCTTTTGCTAACTTTTGATCAGTAAAGTCTCTGGATTATCTGAAAGAAATTTGAAGTGCATTGGACAAAATCCCTAGGAGGAGTTTGTTCAAATACAACGTGTGGTAATCACAAAATGACACGAGAATTCAAAATGGCCAACTTCCTGTTTGGAGGAGACCAACAGTGCAAGAAACGTTTTTGTACGTCTATGCAAGTCACACATGTGTACCAGTTTTCTCCAAAACCCCTATGGGGAGGGGTTTTTGAAAGATGCAAGGGGTCACAATTGAGGCATTTTGCCCTGCCCATGGACGACGCCCCTATGAATTGTAAGATGTTGTTGTGCTTGACCTGTGTATCAATTTACATGATAATATAACAAAAGTAAAGCCGTCAAAAGTAAGAACCTAATTTCATGGCGAAGGATCAATATTCGGCATGCAGCCACACAGACGCCATTACTCGTAGCTTCATGGCAATTATCATGTATGTTCACCGATTTGTTCTGCATGTTTTAGAAGTGGAATGAAGTTGATGGGGTTAACTATGTGACATCAGTACCTGTTAAAATATAAATAGGACATTTCCTGTTACCACCGGGGTGCGCTATGAGGTAGGTGGGAAGTTACTCTTCAGGGCAGAGCCCTCATCATGTCCATCAAGTTTGAAGGATCTACGATGAAGTATGTGGACATGACAGCCATTTGAAGTGAAATGGCGTGCACCGAAACGTCTTATTTTCTTGTGGAGCGCACGGGGGAGGGGGGGGATGATGTCGGTTGTACTTTATTGTCTGTATTATAACGTTTGGAAAGTCATCTGATTTAAAATGGCAATTCGCTGAAGTCATTAATTTAGACCGAAATCTGCGCGGCTCTTTGGAGCTGCACACTGAGTCCCACAAAATAGAGGATAATATTATGGAAGTGGCTATTCGCACGGCCGCCGTGTCCATAACGCTCATTTGGCTATTCGCATGGCAAAACTCTGGTGATAAAACTTGGAACTACTTGTATAAACAAACATACTGCATTAAATGAGAGTCATGGACAAGGCCGCCATTAAATGAGAGTCATGGACAAGGCCTTTTGCCACCAGAGTCTTGCCGTGCGAATAGTGAAATCACTGCGAGCAATGGACTTGGACAGCACTATGGTTCTGGTGCTGTTGGATCTTAGTGCGGCGTTTGATACTGTGGATCATCGTATTTTACTCGAGAGGCTGGAGAATCATTTTGGGATTACTGGAACTGCCCTTGCGTGGTTGATGTCATATGTGTCCAGTCGTTCTCACTGTGTTTTGTACAGTAACACTACCTCTGATCTTAGGGACATGAAGTTTGGGGTTCCACAGGGATCAGTTTTAGGCCCCCTGCTTTTAGCACCCCTTGGGAATATACTGCTGCGTTTTGGGATTGCCTTTCATTGCTATGCTGATGATACTCAGTTGTACATGCCGATAACTGCCGGCAATCTCACTCACATAAAATCTTTAGAAGATTGCCTTGTATCAGTGAAATGTCTGCCAACTTCCTACTTTTAAACTTTGATTAGACTGAAATGATGTTTCTGTCCAGTGAGACATCGGCATCAATTTGACCAGCTAACGCTTAGCTTGGGTTTATGTGTTATACATCATACAGACAGAGTGAGGAGCCTTGGGGTAATTTTTGATCCTACATTGTCCTTTGACCTCCACATTAGAGATATTACAAGGACTGCTTTCTTCCATTTGTGAAATGTAGCAAAGATTTGTCCCATCCTGTCTATGGCTGATGCTGAGACTTTGATACATGCATTTGTCTCTTCTAGACTGGACTGTTGTAATGCTCTATTTTCTGGTTTGCCGCAGTCCAACATTAGGGGTCTTCATCTGGTTCAAAATACTGCTGCCAGACTTTTGACTCGAGCCAGAAAGTTTGACTATATTATGCCTATTTTGGCATCCCCTTCACCGGTTTCCTGTCCCAGTGAGATCAGATTTTAAAGTTCTGTTATTGGCTTTTAAAATTATTCGTGGACTTGCACCTCTCTATCTGGCTGACTTGGTCAAGCCCTACATACCGTCTCGGGCCCTGTGCTCGCAGGGTGCAGGACTTTTGTGTGTTCCCAGAGTGAATAAAAAGTCTGCCGTCACAGAGCTTTGTCCTACCATGCCCCAGCTCTGTGGAATGATCTCCCGGCACATATACGGCAGTCGGATAATGTGGAGACTTTTAAATTGAGACTGAAAACCCATTAGTTTTATTGTGTTATTATGTGTTTTTAATTCTTGTGCTCTTTTATGTTTTGTCTTTTTATTGTGTTTTTAACTTTTTATTCAATTTTTTCTCTGTTTTTCGTATTGTGTTGTGTAAAGCACCTTAAGGCAATCTCATCATGAGTTGGCGCTATAGAAATTATTCAATTTGAAATATTAAATTTGAACATTTTCAGACTTTAAAACATAAGTTTTACTTTTGTTGTAACGTCCTGTTATAACCCCATACATTAGCACACAGAGGACAGACAAACAGTACTATTGTTGGAACTGTGAGATATTTCTCTTGTTTTAGAAATGCAAGATGTCTCATAATCTAGAGATGTTTCTCTTGCTTTTGTTGTGGAAACATGAGATGTTTCTCCTGGTTTCACTGTAGAAATGTTTGCTGTTTCTCCTTGTTTTGTTTGTTTGTTTTGTTTTGTTTTTTAAATGTGAGCCTTTTCTCCTGCTTTTGTTGTAGAAATGTGAGATGTTTCTTGTTTTTTTGTTTGTTTTGTTTTTTAAATGTGAGCCTTTTCTCCTGCTTTTGTTGTAGAAATGTGAGATGTTTCTCCTGATTTTGCTGAAAAAAATGTCAGATGTTTCTCCAGGTTTCACTGTAGAAATGTGAGATGCTTCTGATAGTTTTGTTGTTGAAATGTTGGCTGTTTCTCATGTTTTCTTTGTAGAAAGTAAAATGTTTCTTCTGTTTTAGTTGCAGAAATGTGAGATGTTTTGGTTGTTTTTGTTGTGGAAATGGAAGATGTTTCCCCTGCTTTCATTGTAGAATGTGAGCTGTTTCTCCTTGTTTTGCTGTAGAAATTAAATATGAGATGTTTCTGCTGGTTTCATTATAGAAATGTGAGCTGTTTCTCCTGGTTTCACTGAAAAAAGTGACATATTTGTCCTGCTTTCATTGTAGAAATGTAAGATGTTTCTCCTTATTTTAGAAATGTAGATGTTTCTCTTGGTTTCATTTTAGAAATGTCAAGACTTTTGTCCTGCTTTCTTTGTAGAAATGTCAGCTGTTTCTCCTGGTTTCATTTTAGACATGTCAGATGTTTCTCCTGGTTTCATTTTAGAAATGTGAGATGTTTCTCCTGGTTTCTTTGTAGAAATGTGAGATGTTTCTCATTGTTCTAGAAATGTAGATGTTTCTCCTGGATTCATTTTAGAAATGTGAGACATATCTCCTGCTCTCGCTGAAGACAGATGAGATGTTTCTCCTGCTTTTGTTGCAGAAATGTGAGCTGTATTGGCCACAGCTGAGGACAAGGCTGAAGGGGGAGAAGAACCTAGAAGATGAGGACACGAGGTCATCAGCCCAATTTGGTAGATTTGTCCTCAGGGCTACAAACAGTGGAGAGAAGGACGCCTTCACCATCACTGATATAGAAATCCAGGTTCAGTCACCCTGAGTTTTGTTTCTTTTGACAGCGAACGTCACATTGTCGTGTTCTTGTGGTGTGATGTAATCTGTATGAATCATGGCCCACTTGAACGCTTTGTGTTTAGTTGCACGCCGAGCGTAGGAACATCAGACATTACTGGTTCACTTCCTGGCCTGACCACCACATCCCACAGTGCACCACTGCTCTGCTGAGACTGGTTGAGGAAGTGGAGACATACAACAGCTCTCATCCAATCACAGCTCTCAGCCTGACACCTGGACCAATCATCGTGCACTGCAGGTGAGTTCTCTGTCACTGTTTTCCGACTTCAGCGTATTGTCAGCAGCAGCAAAGAATTGTGGGAGTTTATGCGAACAGAGTTTGGACATAAAAATTAAAACAACTGTGTGTATGTGTGTGTGTGTGTGTGTGTGTGTGTGTGTGTGTGTGTGTGTGTGTGTGTGTGTGTGTGTGTGTGTGTGTACGTACGTACGTACGTACGTACTATGGACTGGTAGAACATCCACAGGAGTTTCTATTTTAATTTCAATTATTTTCAGTTGTATAGCACCAAATCACAACAAAGTTGCCTCAAGCTGCTTCACACAGTAAGGTCTAACCTTATCAACCCAAAGAGCAAGAACACAGGCGACAGTAAGGGAAAAACTCCCTCTGATGATTTGAGGAAGAAACCTCAAGCAGACCAGACTCAAAGGGGTGACCCTCTGTTTGGGCCATGCTACAGACACAAATTACAAAACAAGTCACAAAACAAATATACAGGAAATGTTGCCGGTGCACAGGACAGGAAGGTTACAGAAACAGACACCAACCCAATCTCTGGATGGAGCTGCACCGCAAACAGAGAGAAAAAACAGAATCAGGCATCAGAAAGACAACAAATACAGTATAATTTGTCAGCATTAAGCAACAAGAAAAACAGAAGAAATACTTAGCTGATCGCCGGCCACTAGTCCTAAGCTTCACGAAAAGACCCAGACTTTAGATAAAGTTGAGGCTGCGGTCCACTCCGTTTACTAACGAATGAATGTAAAAGAGTATAAAGCATAGTAACATACTGTGCCAGTATGCTAACCATACGAAAGGGAAAATAAGTGCATCTTAAGTCCGGGACTTGAAGTCTCCACAGAATCTGACTGTTTTATTGACGCAGGGAGAATCATTCCACAGAACGGGGGCACGATAAGAGAAAGCTCTGTGACCCGCACACTTTTTATTCACGCTAGGGACACAAAGTAGTCCTGCACCCTGAGAACGCCGAGTTGGGCCGGTACTAGGGTTTAATTAGGTCAGCTAGGCAGGGAGGTGCCAGTCTGTGAACAATTTGTTATGTTTATGTATGTATGAATGTGTTCTACTGCTGGCTGCACAACAAATTGCCCTGAGGGGCTAATAAAGACAACTTGACTTGAATTTTATAAGCTAGTAGCAGAACCTTAAAATCTGATCTCACTGGGACAGAGGAAGCCAGTGGAAGAGATGCCAAAATGGGGTGTAATGTGGTCAAACTTCCTGCTTCGTGTCAAAAGTCTGGTGGCAGCATTTTGAACCAATTGGAGAGCCGTAATGCTGGACTGAGGTAACCAGAAAATATAACATTGCAGTAGTCCAATATAGATAGAGACAAACACATGAATCAGGGTCTCAGCATCAGCCATAGACAGGACTGGGATGAATTTTTGCTATATTTTGCAGGTGGAAGAAAGCAGTCCTCATAATATCGCTAATGTGGAGGTCAAAGGACAATGTAGAATCAAAAATTTACCCCAAGGTTCCTCACTTTGTCAGTGTTTCATGCAGATGTTAAATAACCGCAGCCTCCTCAGAAAGTCCAGCCTACTTTGTCCCTCCTTTACAGGTGGTTGGTGTGGGTTGTCCAGTCCAGTTTACTGTCCATCCACAGCCTGAGGTACTTGTAGGAATCCACAGCCTCCACCTCAGCTCCCTCGATCACAACTGGTCACGGACTTTGTCTGGACTTCCCAAGTCAATGACAGCAACTTTGTCTTCGAGGTGTTGAGCTGTAGATGGTTTGTGTGGCACCAGGCAGCAAAGTCCTTCACTAGGCTCTGTACTCTTCCTCTCTGTTGTCCCTGTTGCATCCAACAATGGTTTTGTCGTCTGTGACATATGTGGTTGTCCCTCAGCCTGACATACTGCGGCCTGTTGGTGAGGTAGCTGGAGATCCAAGTGACCAGGCAGTGGTCCACTTTCATGCTGTTCAGTTTGTCCTGGAGCATAAAGGACTGGATGTTGCTGAAGGCACCCAAGAAGCCCAGGAGGAGAATCCTCACTGTGCTGTTTCCCTTATCCAGGTGCGAGTCGACTCAGTGTAGCAGGTAGAGAATGGCATCCTCCACACCAACACCTGCCCGATAGTTAAAAGCCCGGTCACATGGCACTTAACGAAGGGCAATGAAGCCCAAATGAAAAAGAAATCTGGACTTTCGTTGACTTTCGTTGGCATTATTTAACCTTCGTGCAGCATTGTTCCTGCAGCTGGCACTTCGTCAAGATTTTTAATTTGAACGAATGCCACCAAAACCTTAATTTGTCCGTATTTCATTTTGCTGTCGTTCTTGACAGTTTTTATCGTTTGCTTAGTTTTTGTAATGTTAGTGTTTAGTTTGACTTGTTCAACCACCTGAATGTTTTTACACCGTACAGAAGCTGTTGTGAGCGCTGCTGCTGCCGCTGAAATTACAGGGCAAACTCAGCCAGTTTGCTTGGATTTTTTTTTTTTTCTGGGTGGGAGGTCAGCTTCACTGGGCTCAGGCACCTTATAGGCCAGAATGAATCTTTTTATGTGGATACAATTAATTATTTTGCCACAAGCAACTGCTGAATTTGAAACAACAAAAAACTCAGGCGCAACAGCACTCCGTGCCAGTGCCGAGCTCTGAACCCAGAGCTGCAGATACACACTGCTCCAGCAGTGGCTCCAGGTGGATTTCATTTAAAGTGTGGAGATCAACGTTAGCTTCGGTTTCATTTTGTTCCTCCTTCGTCCCTTTTGCACTCTTGATTCACAGGCTATTTGGTGATAAAGCTCTTTCGTCCACCTTTTCTCAACGGATTGTGATTTTTAAAAATTTTCCCTTCATTCAGGAATCGCTGTGCTGTGTGACTGGGCCATAAACTCCCCAGAAATGATCATCAGTGCCTCAGGGTGCTTTGTCTGCAGACTTGCTGTGACAGTGTGAATTTCTTCATATGCAGTGGCTGTGTCCACTTTCAAAGGGGATGTAAACCCTTGATGGTGATCACATGACTCAGCTCAGTTTGTGTTCTTTCCTTCTTGTGTGCAGCTGTTAAAGTATGTTTATAACAGATTTAACTTTTTGTTATAATCCTTCAGGCGAGCTGCACTCTGATGTGATCCGCTGACGTGACCACTCACTCTGTTCACTTCTTCGTTACCCCACTTTACGAGCTGCACGTAGTGTTGCCGATTAGATCGCACCATGTAGCGCAACATTTATGCGTTAAAGATTTTTTTAACATTTCAATATTCTCTCTGCGCAGTAGCGTGCACCGGCACCCCTCTCGTGTCCTGTCTGCACCCGTTAAAGACGAGTTTACTCTTCAGCATGACATAGGTCATACTAGTGCTTGAGTCAAAGTCATGCTCTTGTCAGGGGGCCTATACATGATAAGACCCCCAACGCTGCTTTTTCTGCACACTTTATTGTCTCTGTTGGCTCTCACAGCAGTGAAACTCAACAGGTCCACCTTAGCATCCGGTACTAGGTGGGTCAAGCCCGTCTCCATAAAGATTAACAAGCTGCTCTCACGGTAAATCCTCTGGTTTTTCAGTGTGGACCGCTTGTCGATCTTGTTCGGCAGCGAGTTCACATTTCCCATCATCACGGAGGGAATTGATGGTTTGTCGCCCCCCTGTCTGCTAACCTAGCCTTTAGCTTAGCCCGGGCCTTGCAGCCACTGGGTCGCCTCCTGTACTCTGCCGGGATGTTGTGCGTATTCCGGCTCGTACCCATGTTTGTGTGTCTGTATGAAAATGTGGCTGTATGTATGTATATGTATGTCAGTATGTATGTGTGTCTGTACATATACTCAACAAAATATAAACGCAACACTTTTGGTTTTGCTCCCATTTTGTATGAGATGAACTTAAAGATCTAAAACTTTTTCCACATACACAATATCACCATTTCCCTCAAATATTGTTCACAAACCAGTCTAAATCTGAGACAGTGAGCACTTCTCCTTTGCTGAGATAATCCATCCCACCTCACAGGTGTGCCATATCAAGATGCTGATTAGACACCATGATTAGTGCACAGGTGTGCCTTAGACTGTACAATAAAAGGCCACTCTGAAAGGTGCAGTTTTATCACACAGCACAATGCCACAGATGTCGCAAGATTTGAGGGAGCGTGCAATTGGCATGCTGACAGCAGGAATGTCAACCAGAGCTGTTGCTCGTGTATTGAATGTTCATTTCTCTACCATAAGCCGTCTCCAAAGGCGTTTCAGAGAATTTGGCAGTACATCCAACCAGCCTCACAACCGCAGACCACGTGTAACCACACCAGCCCAGGACCTCCACATCCAGCATGTTCACCTCCAAGATCGTCTGAGACCAGCCACTCGGACAGCTGCTGAAACAATCGTTTGCATAACCAAAGAATTTCTGCACAAACTGTCAGAAACCATCTCAGGGAAGCTCATCTGCATGCTCGTCGTCCTCATCGGGTCTCGACCTGACTCCAGTTCATCGTCGTAACCGACTCGAGTGGGCAAATGCTCACATTCGCTGGCGTTTGGCATGTTGGAGAGGTGTTCTCTTCACGGATGAATCCCGGTTCACACTGTCCAGGGCAGATGGCAGACAGCATGTGTGGCGTCGTGTGGGTGACCGGTTTTCTGATGTCAATGTTGTGGATCGATTGGCCCATGGTGGCGGTGGGGTTATGGTATGGGCAGGCGTCTGTTAAGGATGAAGAACACAGGTGCATTTTATTGATGGCATTTTGAATGCACAGAGATACTGTGACGAGATCCTGAGGCCCATTGTTGTGCCATACATCCAAGAACATCACCTCATGTTGCAGCAGGATAATGCACGGCCCCATGTTGCAAGGATCTGTACACAATTCTTGGAAGCTGAAAATGTCCCAGTTCTTGACTGGTATCCCCCCCCAATAAAACAAAACTGCACCTTTCAGAGTGGCCTTTTATTGTGGACAGTCTAAGGCACACCTGTGCACTAATCATGGTGTCTAATCAGCATCTTGATATGGCACACCTGTGAGGTGGGATGGATTATCTCAGCAAAGGAGAAGTGCTCACTATCACAGATTTAGACTGTTTTTTGAACAATATTTGAGGGAAATGGTGATATTGTGTATGTGGAAAAAGTTTTAGATCTTTGAGTTCATCTCATACAAAATGGGAGCAAAACCAAAAGTGCTGCATTTATATTTTGTTGAGTATATGAATGTGTGTGTATGCATGTGTGTGTGCCATATGTGTGTCTGTATGAAAATGTGTCTGTATGTATGCATGTGTGTGCATGAATAACTATGGCAAAGCCTTGGACGTTGGTTGCTGTAAATATGTGGTGTTGATTGTATGTGACACACCAGAGTTCAACATGTCTTGAAATGAATGTACTTTAAACAGACTGACACTAATTGTTCATGATAAACTATTGTAGGCTTTACGCATGTGGGTTTATTAAAGGTATTCATGAAAATATCATTGCTAAGTAGAATATCAAGAACAGAAACTTCTGTATTCTGGAGATCGATAGATTTAGGTCCTTCAGACTATTTTTCAGTATAATTGCTCTGTGGAGCATTAGCATGGATAAAATCTTTCAGCTTAACCCTAACTCCCCCCCAACCGCCACCAGGGCCCTCTCAACCCTCCACCATTTTAGCATTTTTCTTTATTTGCCTCCCACATGCCTGGACGCTCCTTACCATCTCACCGTGTCATTTATGTCATTCAGACTTGTTAACTGTCAGGGCATGGCACAAACAGAGCAGGACACAAATGCAAACTCTTACTGCAGATGCTGTTAGAATTAGGTTTAATCATAAAACAGGAAGGGATTCGGTACACAGGTGGTCCAGCAGCAAAGGTATAGACAGATGTGTGGCTGAGGCTTGGTCCAAAAAACAGGCTGATGTAAAAAAAACAAAACACAGCATGGTGGTATTCAGAGGCAAAGTCAAGTTCAAGGGCAAAACAAGGTCAAACACTGGCAGGCTGATACAAAGGCTAAACAAGACGAGAAATGGCTGGAAAGTGAAATACATTCAACAATCGGGCAGTGAGCTGTGAGGGCTTAAATAACTGGTGGTGTAATTAGTGGAACAAGACGCAGGTGTCAGTGAAAGTTCTGGAAGGGGGTGTGACTAGTGAACAAAGATTATGCATGGGCAAGATAATGGGGAAGGGAGTGATGTCAGATACAAAGATGTGTGAGCAGGTGCAAGAGCGGGAGTGAATGAAAATGCAAAGCAGACAGAATCAAAGTGTGGGAGACAAAGACACAAGGCAGGTGTGGGAAGTGGAGTGAACACAAACAAATGAGGATGATGTGAGAACAGAGCAAAAACAGAATATGATACTAGGGGACCAGGACAGAGCAAGAATCATGGAAACTAAAAGCAAAATAAGATGTAATAAGTACAAAAGAAAAACTACATGAGAACTGAAAACAAAACCCGACATTATAGCATAACTGAAATAACAAATGAAATGAGCAATATAAACAAGTGATTGAACAAAACCAGAACGGAACTGAACAATGGCTAAAGTATGAAAAACAACAAAGAAACAAAGTGACAAAGCAAGATAGAACAGAATAAACACATCCGTTGACTACAGAATAGTGCAATAAATAAAAGGAACTAACTGATAAGCAATAAATAACAAATGGAATATAATCAGATGAGAAACTATTGAAGGCAAATAATAATAACCAAAACCTGTGATTAAAGCATAATACAAATGTGATAAACAGAACCAAACTAAGACTGGAGTGACTAAGTGACCAAGAGCAAACAAATACAAGGATAACAGAAACAAAACCAATGATAACATGAACATGACAAGACATGGATGAAACACAGAATGCAAACGTGGATACAGATCCATACTAATGACAGATGGCCCTAAAGGGCCAGATCATGACAGTACTCCCTCCCCAAGAGACCGACACTGGTCTTCTGGGGACCGATACTGGTGGGCCCCAGAAGACCATGGACCCAAGCTGACTACGGGTGGGGAGATGGGGGAATGGCCAGAGGGCACTAAAAACCAGTAACACGGGCCAGCACCCAAGGAAACTGCTAACAGGAGGGTGACCAAGCACAAGGCAGGGAACAAATGGGGAGCCCAGCAGATGGGAAACTGTGGAGTCCGGGGGGTCACCACGAGGTAGACAAAACAAAAAAGGCAAGGCTGGAGCCCGGTCACAGACCTCAGCAGGACCACTGGGATGGCCAGAGGACCCACTTGAGGGGGTCGGACCTGATGACAAACCTGGGCCAAAACTGTTTTAAGGGGGCAGCCAGGGGACTGGCCGGAACAGGCGGTAGGATAATTTTAAGAATCTGGATCCACCACAGGGCGCAAAATGGCAGCCTGACCAACACTCCCATGGAAAACAGACTTAGAGAATGGCAGCAGAAACCAGGAACAGAGGAACTTAGCAATATTGCAGAGGGAGAGAAAACTCTTCTCAAGAGCAGGACTTGTGCATTGCGAAGCTTGGTGTAACCATTAGGTAATCAAAAAAAACCCACTGACCCCTAAAAGCAGCTAGGAGACGAATAAACTGATAATGAACATGAGCAACTTAACCTCTGAACATACAAGTTGCAAAACCCGAAATAACGAACAACCCCGAAAATAACCAATAAAGCAACCAACCAATGAACAAAAAGAAAAACAAATGGTGAAGCGAGCCGACGAAAAAACTAGCTTCCTTAATGAACGGGAACAGGAAAGAAACCAACAAAATGGGAGGCTATAAGGGACAAGAAAACCCAGTAACTTAACAATATGACCACAAGGGGAGCAGAACCGTGTGACCAGGGACCAGAATACATAAAAACCTCTACAAAAATAACTGAGGAAGCCTTCAAAAGGGAAAAAAACAATAAAACAACAACCGGTGGGGAAAAAAAACTGATCAACCAAAGCTTGCACATAGTGAGAAATACCCTGTGCATAACCAAAAACTGGAGATCTTAAAAAGAACCTGGGTGAGAAAGTAACAAAACTACAAAATGGGAGGCGGTTCTGTTTCAAATAAAAATGTAAACGGTGCACGGTCCACAAACATAAAGGTACACAGAAAAACTAAATGAAAGAACAGATCCCTAGAGAAAAATTCCAGAGACAACCCAAAAAGGTACTGACTAGAGAAAAAACGGCATCTTTCTGGCGGACACAACAGGTGAATGATTAATTCAAAAACCATCATTAAGCAAAAAAAACAATCAGCTCACTACAGTAGAGCAGTCTTCTTCCTCTTTCTGGAGTGGAACTGTCACCTTGGCAGAGGGTGGAAGTGCTGGTAATGCAAATTTGATGAGATCTCCTGGAGATGGGCGTGGCGCGGATTCTTCCAAAGAAGCAGATGACACCGGAAAAGAGCGCATTGCAAGACATTCCTCACATGGAGCTGTGACGTCTTCCAGAAGTCCTGGTAGTTCAGACAGCATGAGCGGTGCCTGCGGCTCCAGAGGTGAGTGCGTGCTGGAGGCACGTGCGCTGTTGAGTGCTTTGGAGGCGTTGAGTTTCTCACTGAATCTATCACAGTAGATGAAGGCTCCACTTCTGAAGGCTGAGGAGGTGTGATGTTCTCAGAATGTGTAGATGGCTCAGCTCAGAAAGGAGGCGGGGACCCTGGGGAAGTCCTGGCAAGTGCTGACATGCGTGATGGTGACGTAGGTCTTCCCGATGGCTCTGGGGATGAATACACTGACGTCATCCCTCCAGAGGGGACGGGCAAAATTGCGCTTCGGCGTCTGTGTCAAAGGAGCATGCAGGAGCCAGGCCTGGAGCTGAGGTGAGCACTTCTTCCTTGGAGCTGGCACAGGGGCTCGGTGAGGAGATTGCGGTGTCAATGTGGTTGCTGGCCAAAGCGCTGGTCCTCCTGACTGCTGCGGTCTGGGTGGCATCTGTGTAAATAAGCGTCATGGAGCTGGAGTTGCCCGTGGGCTGGGCGTGGTTGGTGTTGCTGCAGGTGACAGCCAGGGATCTGATGCGGATGAATGCGACGGCAGTGTCGGAGAGGGTGATGCAAGGAGGTGGACTTATACAGGATTCATAAAGTTCCGACTCAAACAAAAAATACATGGGATCTTCAATATATATAGTGGGATTTGACCTTGTTTAAACAGCACCTTGATGCTAGTTAAGTCTGGGTATGCAGACACAATATCAGGCTCAGCCTGCGGTATTTGATCTAAGGCTGAAAAAATACGTTGTCTGTGCCAACGATCTGAACTGCCCAAAAACTCAAAAACAGGTCCTGAATTTTAAAAAATAAGTGACAGTATCTTGGAGCGTCTGACCTTCAGCCTCAGAAGACGTCTCAGCCTTGATGTCCTCCCACTCGGAGTTGCTGTCGGTGAGTGAGAGGCTGGATGACAGGTGGAGTTCGGGCTGGGCAACCCTTGGGAGTCACTAGTGAACAAAGATTATGCATAGGCAAGATAATGGGGAAGGGAGTGGACAAAGTGGAGTGATGTCCGATACAAAGATGCGTGAGCATTTGCAAGAGCGGGACTGAATGAAAATGCAAAGCAGACAGAATCAAAGTGGGAGACAAAGACACAAGGCAGGTGTGGGAAGTAGAGTGAACACAAACAAATGAGGATGATGTGAGAACAGAGCAAAAACAGAATATGATACTAGGGGACCAGAGCAAGAATCATGGGGAATAAAAGCAAACCAAGATATAATAAGTGCAAAAGAAAAACTACATGAGAACTGTAAACAAAACCCGACATTATAGCTTAACTGAAATACATGGGCATAATTTGGTGGGGGATAGGGGGGACATACCCCCCCACCACCTTTTCAACCAGGGGGTGCAGAATATGGTATGTCCCCCCCATCTTCTGACATATATGTGTGTACTTGAAACATGCTATGCCAATCGTATGTGCAAACCATGTCAGTCTTATGTGCAAAACCATGTCAGAATAGTACCTTTGTTTCTGCAAGTTTGTATTTTTAGCAGCATTGACTTGTTTACAACACCTGTTTCTTGTTTGTCGCATTCGGAATTTTCTGGGACTGCATTTGCCCAGATTTGAAACCAAAAATAGTTGCCTCTAGGGACGAGTGTCTACACATAAGTATCAATGGACCATATGCTAATTTACTAAATTCTGAAAGTTAGAAAAGGAAATCAGAAAAGCTATCTGGGACCTCAGAAAGCCCATCTGCAATTATTGCTTGATCTCCAAAATCAGTCTGTGCAAGCAAAATTATGTTCAGTATGAGTGTTGTCATTAGTGCCACTTCGAAAATTAAATTCATGATAAGTAATTTATCCTAAACTTATGATCTGTTGTTTTTTCAAACTTATGCAAAAACAAATCTTGAGAAGAAAATACAGTATGCGATACTTAATTATTATTAAGGGCCTGTTCTTTCATATTTATGAATACATTTTACCACATTGCAGTTGTTTTTTTTAATGAAAACTCAACCTATCATTCTTTTTGAGTTCTACACGTGTGGTGATACCTTATTTACACCAGGATGTTAATAAAATCAATGCTGGCTATTCTCAGAATAAAGTACTTATATCCACAGTTTCAAATTGCATAAGTCAAATGGTGTTATGGTCGTCTCAAAACATTACAATTACTGTTCTGGATGCTCAGAATGCATCTGAGCTTATCTAGAAACCGTTGGCTTCTGGGGGCCTAAAGCACTTTGTTCCCCTCAATTTCTAGTTCTAAATTGTGCCCTTGCTGAAAAAACAAATGAAATGAGCAAAATAAACAAGTGATTGAACAAAACTAGAACGGAACTGAACAATGGCTAAAGTGTGAAAAGAAACAAAGTGGCAAAGCAAGATAGAACAGAATAAACACATCCGTTGACTACAGAATAGTGCAATAAATAAAAGGAACTAACTGATAAGCAATAAATAACAAATGGAACATAATCAGATGAGAAACTCTTGAAGACAAATAATAATAAACAAAACCTGTGATTAAAGCATAATACAAATGTGATAACAGAACCAAACTAAGACTGGAGTGACTAAGTGACCAAGAGCAAACAAATACAAGGATAACAGAAACAAAACCAATGATCACATGAACATGACAAGACATGGATAAAACACAGAAGGCTCAGAATACAAACGTGGATACAGATCCATACTAATGACAGATGGCCCTAAAGGGCCGGATCATGACATTAACTAAAACCCTTCAGCTTCTGTATTGGAATGGGTGGGCACATCGGCAGTGTTAACTATATTTCACCAGTTACTTTGAAAATGTAATCCAATTACTGATTACTCTTTGAAAAAGTAACTTAGTTACTTTACTGATTACTCAGTTTTAAAATAACTAAGTTAGATTACCAGTTACTTTATGAGTTACTTTCAGCAGCTGCCAACATCCCCTACCAACTCAACATGAAAATGATAACCTGTTCTGCCAGTACTTACTTTATCATCACCCTTTCTTGACTTCAATGAACATAAATACTTGTATTAAAAAAAAATAAAATAACGTCAGCCTTTCTTAACTGTTGACAGCACTGTAATGGTAAAACTTACAATTTGTAACCTACATTGTTTATGGCCCCTTCACACATAACATGGTTGGGAACGAATGGCGCATGAAGGAGGATTCGCACGGCACTTGTAAAAATTCTGAGCCGCCTCGAACACCTCGTACAGCAGTCTCCACAACCATTTGGCCACAGAAGATGCACTCCACATTCACGTGTCACTCACACCAGAAACCCATTCAAATGGCAGCTGAGATGAAGTAGTACTGCCGTCTGATCGTGGTCGCAACATTCGCATGGCATGTTGTATGCAGGTTGGACAAATCGAGCGGTGGCCAAGGGCTGCACGTAATCATTGGCCACGTCGAACCCTGGCCAAATGACGCGGTCGAGCCAGCCTTCACACCAGCAGCTGAATGACAGCAGATGGCAGGAGTCTCGGTTGGAGTCCAGGTGACACCCACAAACATCCAACACAACTTGCGGAGCACTTAGAAAATGCGGGGCCATTCACGTGGCCAGCACGAAAGTAGAGCACAGGACATCACTTTCAAGCTGCAGTTCAGGTGGCGAAAGCTCAAAGGGCGGTCAGTGTGTCATATTCCTCCCTGATCAACACAAATGTCAAGTGAGTGTGCGCCCCCCCGCAACATGAATGCGTGTTAGTGTATCATGCCCCCCCCCCCCCCCCCACACACACACACACGCACTCCACGATTGTACATTGTCGAGGTGCGGCTGAGGTGACGAAGGGTCGAACGGCCGGAGTGTAGTGTGATTGCTGTCCAGCGCAGCACGCACATCTGGAGGACTGTCATGTCCATGATGGAACAGCTGACAGCTGTGGAACACCCTTCATGACATACCCAGCAGTCCGTTGGAGGTGAAATCACCGACCAGCAGCGTGCCCACACCACAACAGAGATAACAATAAAAACCCCAGCTGCTCCAGTTGCGTGTCACAGCGACAGCGTGCCAGCCAATTCGGACAGCAATATCATGTGATTGCAACGTCCGCACGGTCAGTTCATGTGGGCAGCTTCCACATCCTGGAGCTGTGATCCCATTCATGTGAGCACTTTGTCGCTCTGGACAGGGTGGTGTCGCTTGTTAGCAGTCCATATTGACATGATCACACATGCTCTCATCCACTACAGTTATGTGTTTGTCAGGGGACCGTGGTTGACATGTAATCACATCATGGGTGGATGTCATTGGAAATCAAGTAAGGAGGGAGCTGACCACGGTCCATGGCCAGTGACTGCGTTTCCTGCGGCTTGCACTGCTACACATCGCAGCTGCCGCATCAGTGCATTGCAAAGCTGGAGAAACACATACTGTCACATGTGCTCCAATCACCCATGTACAAAGCACGGTGGTGCACGCGTGTCTGCAAACAGTGACGACATGTGGAAAAATAAAAAACAAACAAGATCACCCCCAGCTTGGTTATGTGAAACCTGGCTTAGACCTACACTGTCCTTCCTTTAAATGAGGCCTGCTCACTGGTGTACACATTAGTCATGTCCCTCGTGATGTGAAGCAAGGTGGGGGTGTTGCTTTTATCTATGAATCTAGGTTTACTTTACGAGCTGTCGGGGGTCACAGATAGTATCTGATTCTCCCGCTCTGCCCATGATGCTACGTATTGTCAGGGTCAGAAGAATGGAAATCAGTTGTCTTATTTTGTCACTGTTTATAGGCCTCCTGGCCCATATTCTGAATTCCAAGATGAATTTGTGATGCGTTCATTTCTAACTTGTCAAACCAGTGAGGATAACATTTTGATTATTGGTGATTTTAACATTCATATAATAAGCCTTCTGATCCCCTCTGCAAATCATTTATGGAAATTGTGGATGCATTAGGATTCACCAGTGCATTTGGGATTCGATGCATACTAGTGGAAATACCTGGATCCTGGTTCTTGCACGTGGTATTGTTGTTGTGAATATTGACATCATGCCTCTTGCATCAGTGGTCTCTGATCACTCACTTTTTACGTTTACATTTACGCGACACATTAAGCCTTCAACTGTGACTGAACTCGAGGGTAGATTAGCCTCAAGTTTGCAGAATGCCCAGTCAGTAGACAGCCTTGCAGATAGTTTGAATTCAGCGCTCAGAACTACATTCAACATGATTGCACCTCCTTTATTAAAACCACCCCTTCCCAAAGCGCAGTCGCCTTGGTTTACTGGTCACTTACGTGACCTCAGGCATAAGGCTAGAGGTCTAGAATAGAAATGGCGTAGTTCAAAATTAGAAGTATTCCACCTTGTGTGGCGTGATGCTATCTGTAAGGCTATAAGCATGAACTACTGACTACAAAGCGGACCTATTACTCCTATTACAAAAACAGGCATACTCAAAGTTCTTGTTTGACATGTGGCAACACTTATTCATACACAACCACTTGTAAGTCGCTCTCCTTTTACAGCACAAGATTTCCTGGATTACTTCGAGAAGAAAATTGAAGATATTAGTTTAAACATATCCAAGCATGCCTTAACCCAGCCACTACACCCTGCTATTGAGGTGGATGCCATCACAGAGGTATTACCTAGATTTACAGAATTTGACAGTATATCAAAATCTACAAAAAGCACAACCTGCTTATTTGATCCTATACCAACAAAACTGTTTAAGGACCACACTTGGCCCGACTGTGCTGGAAATTATTAATCTCTCATTAACTTCGGGATCTATTGCTAAATGTTTCAAATCAGCAGTGATTAAACCATTGCTTAAAAAATCTAATTTTGATCCTAGTGTATTGTAGTGTAAATTATTGACCGATATCAAATCTATCATTTGCTCTAAAATTCTGGAAAAGCAGTTTCACGGCAGGTCGTGGACCACCTTACTGGGAATAATCTTTTTGAGCCACTGCAGTCTGTTTTTAGAAAATATAATTCCACAGAGACAGCTCTCATTAAAGTGGTGAATGATCTTCTGCTTACAATCGGACACCTCTACAATTCTGCTACTGTTGGATGTTAGAGCTGCGTTTGATACCGTGGATCAACATGTTTTACTTGATAGGCAGTCATTTAGGGATTACTGTAAGTGCCCTTGCGTGGTTGACGTCATACCTGTCTAGTCCTTCTCATTGTGTTTATATGATAACGCTACCTCTAACCTTAGTGACATGAGATTTGGAGTTCCGTAGGGATCTGCCTTGGGCCCCCTGCATTCTCCCTTTATATAGCACCCCTTGGGCATATATTGCGCCATTTTGGGATTACCTTTCACTGCTATGCTGATGATACTCAATGTACACGCTGATAACTGCTGGTCATCTCATTTCTATAAAACACGCGAGGATTGCCTTGCATCAGTGAGAAGCTGGATGTCCAGTAACTTCCTACTCTTAAACTCTTATAAGACTGAAATGATGGTTCTTGGTCCAGCAAAATATCAGCATCAATTTGACCAGCTAGCACTTGACCTGGGTTTGTGTGTCATACATCATACGGATAAGGTGAGGAACCTTGGTGATTTTCGATCCAGCATTGTCTTTTGGCCTCCATATTAGGGATATTACGAAATATAGTGAGGATTTGTCCCATCCTGTCTATGGCTGATGCTGAGACCCTGACCCATGCTTTTGTTTCTTCCAGATTGGATTATTGTAATGTTCTACTTTCAGGGTTACCGCAGTCCAGCATTAGGGGTCTCCAGTTGGATCAAAATGCTGCCGCCAGACTTTTGACACGAAGCAGAAAGTTTGACTACATTACACCTATTCTGGTATGTCTTCACTGGCTTCCTGTCTCTGTGAGATCAGATTTCAAGGTTCTGCTATTGACCTATAAAATTACTGATGGACTGACACCGGTCTACCTGGCTGATTTAATTCAACCCTATGTACCAGCCCAGGCTCTGTGTTCACAGGATGCAGGATTGCTCTGTGTCCCAAGGGTGAAGAAAAAGTCTGTGGGACAGAGAGCGTTTTCATACCGGGCCCCTGTTTTGTGGAATGATCTGGCCTCAATAAGACATTTAGATTCTGTGGAGACTTTTAAGAACAGACTAAAGACAAAGACACATCTTTTACTCAGTCCTGTGATTAGAATGTTGTAGTGGCATCTTTTTTAAATTCTTTTAATTTTTTAAAACTTTTTATTGTGCTTTTTTGTTACTTTTAATCTTTTAATTTCATTTTACATGGTCTTTGAACAATTTTGTGTGAGGCACCTTGAGGCAACGCTGTCACGAATTGGTCTGTTATAAATTGAATAAATTGAACTGAATTGAAATTCTGCCTTTCTCAGCCAATTTCAGCCTCACACTACTACTTAGTGTTGTGTGCGAAGGGGCTATTATATATGAAACTATAAAATTCTTTCTAACATTTAAATTATTTCTAAACGTTTTAGGTCCTGAAATTATTATTATTATAAGTAGTAGTATGAAAAGATGTCTTCAAAAGTGGACCTTTAATCTCAGCGCGTTGTTGTGAGGGCCCACCCCCCCATGCTCCCTTTCTGCTGGATTTGCCCCTGGTTTGCTGTGTGAGCGGATGAATGGATCACGTGTATTTACGCAGAAAGCACGGCCAGATAGACAGGTAATAAAGTTTATCTGCATTTTTAATGTCATGTCATCCTCAGAAAGAGACTTTAGGTGCATTTGGGTGGAAAAAAGCATTTGTGTTTGTTACTAACACGTCTTTAGCTGTTTTTAGCGAGGAGACACACAGAGCAGCTCAGAGTTTCTAGAAAAAAAAGCGTAAAAAGCACAGAAGCACAGCTCGCAGCACCAAAAGCTAAAGAAGGCCTTAGAGCAGCCAAAGCCCGACCTGCCCCTGCACAGACAGATTCACCCAAATAAAACACACACATACAATAAAGTTAAAACAGCATAGAAAAACAAAACATGTCACAGCACCACGAGGTATTCAAAGCCAGGTTAATATTTTTTTATGCTTAAATTTAATTGTTTGGGCACTACTACTTACTTTGAACTCTTTTCAAAATGGCAGCACCCACAGTTCTACGGGTCCTCATGGACCTACAGCCTCACTCGATGTTCAGTATACAGTAAATGTGTCTGTATGAATGTGTGTGTGTGTGTGTGTGTATTAACGTGTGAGAATGAATGAATTAATGAATTTATTCAGCACATACACTCAACAATAACAAAAAAACTCATAAAACACACCCACCCCTTTTACCATAAGAATTAAGAATGTACACATATACACACACAGACACACAGTAGTATATATGAGAGAGAGAGAGAGAGAGAGAGAGAGAGAGACAACAAGATGATGGTCTAGTAGTTAAGGCGTTGGGCTTGAGACCAGAAGATCTCCCCTAGTTGCTCCCGGTGTGTAGTGAGCGCCTTGTATGGCAGCACCCGACATCGGGTGAATGTGAGGCATAATTGTAGAGCGCTTTGAGCGTCTGATGCAGATGGAAAAGTGCAATATAAATGCAGTCCATTTAACAACAAATACCAAAGAAACAAGTGCAAAATTAATTAATTAACTAAAATTTCTCAACACACACCAGACAAACAATAGTGCACAATCCAAAAAATGATAACAAACTCAGTTTAATCTAATTCTTCAAACTATAAGTAATTATAGTGCTTTTATAAAATCTTTTAAAGCCGACTAATGGACAGGACAGTTATTCCAGATCAGGACAATTATTCCAAATATTAACACCTTTAACAGAAACACCAATGTCTTTACAGTAATTCAAGTCTTTAATTTATCAAATAATAATGTTCCTCTCAAATGATAACTTGACCTCATCATTTTAATCAGACCCTGGACATGTTGAGGGAAAAGATTATTTTTAACTTTATCCATGATGTTGTGTGGGCCGCTGAAGAGGAGGTACTGCTGGCCCACCACCACCAGATGACGCCCTGCTTGAAGTGCGGGCTTCAAGCATGAGAGGGCGTCATAGCAACCGGGAGTGACAGCTGTCACTCGTCATCAGCACCAGCTGTCACTCATCCACATCACCACCACCATAAGGCCGGACTGCAACTCCACCTCCCCGCTGAGAAATCAGCTACCTTGGAGGTAAGTTCTCTGCTGTATTCACAGCAAATAATAGTCTGATCACATTTGCACCCGTTTTCCTGTGACGTGTTCCTTATCTGCTGTATTGGCGTTGGTGTGGACTGCGACGGCTTCGCCTCACACCCCAACCAGATAAGTGGTTTTCACAGGAGCTGTCCGAGTGTGTTATTGGAGGTGGAGGTTCTCCCTCCTTACAGAACACAGACCTGTGGGATTACTGAGTGTGCGTACTCACACTCACCTGTGCTGTTTCTGTTCTCTGCCAGCAGTACCAGGTCTGACAGCTGGAGACGGTGACCACCTGGGGACCCAGGACTTGGCGGCTCCGGTGTTCTTCAGATCCGTTGGCGGTGAGGGCTGTGTGGGATCCGGCTCGGTTCTGGACGGGCGTCTCCTATCGTCAAGCCTGCCCACACGTCACCCAACGTGTAATTGACTATAGTCCCAAACTGATTGTTGTCTGTATTCCGTTGTGCACAATTTACAACATTAAATTGTTACTGTTTGGCTTATCCATTGCCCGTTCATTTAACACCCCCTGTTGTGGGTCCGTGTTCCTACACTTTCACAACAGGATTTCTCGGCCAGCGTCATGGATCCCGAGGAGCATCAACCATCGCTTGAACAGCCAATGGAAGAGCAAGGTGCACAGGCGCCAGCAGGAGGCGTGTTAGGTGAGCTGCAGCACATCTTAACCGCTTTTACTGCTCGGTTGGACTTAGTTACCGAGCAGAGCATTGTTCTCAATCGAAGGATGGAGGCTCTCACCGCCCAGGTGGAAGCGCATGCTCAGGGCGCTGCTGCAGCACCTCCTCCTGCTGCCCGAATGCCAGAGACAGACATTCCACTGGTCGTTCAACGAACCCCCCACCTTCCCCTGAAGCATACATAAACCCTCCGGAGCCGTACGGAGGCTGTGTGGAGATGTGCGCGAACTTCTTGATGCAGTGCTCGCTCGTCTTTTCACAGTGTCCCGTCATGTACGTGTCAGACGCTAGCTGGGTGGCTTACATTATAAATTTGCTTCGAGGAGAGGCATGCGCCTGGGCTACGGCACTCTGGGAGCAGAATTCACGGCTCCTAACGATTTACACTGAGTTTGTGAGGGAGTTCCGACAGGTTTGACCACCCTCATAGAGGCGAGACCAGTTCAAGCGTGCTGCTGTCGATAAGACAGGGGTGTCGAAGCGCAGCGAAGTATGCAGTCGACTTTCGCATCGCGGCAGCGCGAGCCGGCTGGAATGCTGTTGCGCTCCGCGCCGCCTTTGTAAACGGACTCTGGTCCTTAAGGAGCACCTGGTGGCGAAGGACGAGCCGCGGGATTTAGACGGGCTTATTGACCTGGTTATATGGTTAGACAACCGATTAACAGAACACCGACGGGAGCGAGACGAAGGGCGTGGTCAGGCACAAGCCGTCCCTCTTCCTCCTGGGCCCGAAAGGGAGCCGACTTCCCCATGCTCCACAGCCAGGGCTCTCCACGTGACGACAGCTCCCCCTGCTGACATTGCTATGGAAACGAGCAGGGCCAAAAAGCAATCAGATCAGAGACAAAGGAGGCTGATCCGTGGAGAGTGTTTTCTCTGCAGCTCAACCGAGCACACACAGAGAGAATGCCCCAAACGGTCAAAACAGCAGCACTCGTCCTTAGAGACTGGGCTAAGGGTGGGTCACAATACCCATGCGGGGAGACCCCGAAAAACTGCACGTATCCCAGTCACGATCCTGAGTGGGGATCTAACCCTTCACGCCCAGCACTGGTGGACACGGGGTCGGAGGGGAATCTGCTGGACAGCAGATGGGCAAAGGAGGTTGGGCTCCCTCTAGTGGCCTTACCGTCACCATTGTCGGTGCGGGCGCTAGATGGCACCCTTCTTCCACTAATCACACACCAGACACAGCCCGTGACTTTGGTTGTATCTGGGAATCACAGGGAGGAGATTGTGTTTTATGTAACACCTTCTACCTCCCGAGTGATTTTGGGTTTTCCATGGGTGTTAAAACACAATCCCCGGATTGATCGGCCGTCTGGGGTTGTGGTTCAGTGGAACGAAACCTGCCACCGGGAGTGTTTAGGATCCTCGGTTCCACCTGGTGTGACAGCTAAGGAGGAGGTTTTAGTCCCCCCAATCTGGCGGCGGTGCCAGCCGAGTACCATGACCTTGCTGACATCTTCAGCAAGGATCTGGCACTCACGCTGCCCCCACACCGTCCGTACGATTGTGCCATTGATTTGATACCGGGCGCTGAGTACCCGTCCAGCAGGCTGTACAACCTCTCACGTCCGGAACGCAAATCAATGGAGACCTACATCCGGGACTCGTTAGCTGCCTGGTTGATTCGGAACTCCACCTCCCGATGGGTGCTGGTTTCTTTTTTGTGGGCAAAAAGGACGGCGGACTCCGTCCATGCATTGATTACAGAGGGCTGAACGAGATCACGGTTCGCAACCGATACCCGTTACCTCTGTTGGATTCAGTGTTTACGCCCTTGCATGGAGCCCAAATTTTCACAAAATTGGATCTTAGGAATGCTTATCACCTGGTTCGGATCCGGGAGGGAGACGAGTGGAAGACGGCATTTAACACCCCGTTAGGTCACTTTGAGTACCTGGTCATGCTGTTCGGCCTCACCAATGCGCCCGCGACGTTCCAAGCGTTGGTTAATGATGTCTTGCGGGACTTCCTGCATCGGTTTGTCTTCGTATATCTAGATGATATACTCATCTTTTCTCTGGATCCTGAGACCCATGTCAAGCATGTACGTCAGGTCCTACAGCGGTTGTTGGAGAACCGGCTGTTTGTGAAGGGCGAGAAGTGCGAGTTCCACCGCACTTCTTTGTCCTTCCTGGGGTTCATAATCTCCTCCAACTCCGTCGCCCCTGATCCGGCCAAGGTTGCGGCGGTGAGAGAGATGGCCCCAACCAACAAACCGTAGGAAACTGCAACAGTTCCTCGGTTTTGCAAATTTTTACCGGAGGTTCATCAAGGGCTACAGTCAGGTAGTTAGCCCCCTGACAGCCCTGACCTCCACAAAAGTCCCCTTCACCTGGTCGGATCGGTGCGAAGCCGCGTTTAGGGAGTTGAAACGCCGGTTCTTGACTGCACCGGTTCTGGTGCAGCCCGATCCCAATCGCCAGTTTGTAGTTGAAGTGGACGCCTCTGACTCAGGGATAGGAGCCGTGCTATCCCAGAGCGGGGAGTCCGACAAGGTTTTCCATCCATGTGCCTACTTTTCCCGCAGGTTGACCCCGGCTGAAAGGAACTATGACATCGGCAATAGGGAACTTCTTGTGGTGAAGGAGGCTCTTGAGGAGGGGAGACACCTGTTGGAGGGAGCATCGGTACCATTTACGGTTTTCACGGACCATCGGAACCTGGAGTACATTCGGACCGCCAGGCGTCTGAACCCCAGGCAAGCCCACTGGTCACTGTTCTTCGGGCGTTTTGACTTTCGGATCACCTACCGCCCCGGGACGAAAAACCAACGATCTGACGCCCTGTCCCGGGTGCATGAAGAGGAGGTCAAGACCGAGCTGTCAGACCCGACGGAAACCATCATCCCCGAGTCCACTGTCGTGGCCACCCTCACCTGGGACGTGGAGAAGACCGTCCGGGAGGCCCTGACACAGAGCCCGGACCCGGGACAGGTCCAAAGGACAAATTGTACGTCCCACTAGAGGCCAGGGCTGCGGTCCTAGACTTCTGTCACGGTTCCAAGCTCTCCTGTCATCCAGGGGTGCGAAGGACCGTGGCAGTGGTCCGGCAGCGCTTCTGGTGGGTGTCTATGGAAGCCGACGTCCGGGAGTATGTCCAGGCCTGCACCACCTGTGCCAGGGGCAAAGCCGACCACCACAAGGCCCAAGGCCTCCTCCAGCCTCTGCCCGTGCCTCATCGCCCCTGGTCTCACATCGGCCTGGACTTTGTCACGGGCCTCCCACCGTTCCAGGGCATGACTACCATCCTCACGATAGTGGACCGGTTCTCCAAGGTGGCCCACTTCGTGGCCCTCCCGAAGCTCCCGATGGCCCAGGAGACTGCAGACCTCCTGGTCCACCATGTCGTGCGTCTGCATGGGATTCCATCGGACATTGTCTCGGATCGTGGCCCTCAGTCTCCTCCCAGGTTTGGAGGAGCTTCTGCAGGGAACTGGGGGCCACCGTAAGTCTCTCGTCCAGGTACCATCCCCAGACGAACGGGCAGGCAGAGCGGACGAATCAGGAACTGGAGCAGGCCCTCCGCTGCTTGACCTCCGCGCACCCGACGGCCTGGAGTGACCATCTGGCCTGGATCGAGTACGCTCATATAGCCAAGTATCGTCTGCTACCGGCCTCTCCCCGTTTGAGGTGTGTTTGGGGTACCAGCCCCATTGTTCCCGCTAGTGGAGGGAGAGGTCGGGGTGCCCTCGGTCCAGGCCCATCTGAGGAGGTGCCGTCGGGTGTGGCGTACCGCCCGCTCTGCCCTGCTCAAAGGCCGGATGAGGACCAAGAACCATGCAGACCGCCGGCGTGCCCCGGCCCCTACGTATCAGCCTGGGCAGGAGGTTTGGCTTTCCACGAAAGACATTCCCCTGCAAGTGGAATCCCCGAAGTTAAAGGACAGATACATTGGACCTTTCACCATAACCAAAATCCTCAGTCCAGCCGCAGTGAAGCTGAAGCTGCCAGCTTCACTGCGGATACATCCGGTTTTCCATGTGTCACGTATCAAGCCTCAGCACGTTTCACCCTCTGTACCCCGGACCGGCGCCGCCTCCTGCCCGGATCATCGACGGGGAGCCGGCTTGGACTGTGCGCGGCTCCTGGACATCCGTCGGAAGGGCCGGGGCTTCTAGTATTTGGTGGACTGGGAGGGGTATGGACCCGAAGAACACTCCTGGGGAAGAGGAGCTTCATCCTGGACCCGGCCCTCCTGGCCGACCCGTTGAGGGGGGGGTCCTGTTGTGTGGGCCGCTGAAGAGGAGGTACTGCTGGCCCACCACCACCAGATGCGCCCTGCTTGAAGTGCGGGCTTCAAGCACGAGAGGGCGTCATAGCAACTGGGAGTGACAGCTGTCACTCGTCATCAGCACCAGCTGTCACTCATCCACATCACCACCACCATAAAGGCCGGACTGCAACTCCACCTCCCCGCCGAGAAATCAGCTACCTTGGAGGTAATTTCTCTGCTGTATTCACAACGAATAATAGTCTGATCTCATTTGCAGCCGTTTCCTGTGACGTGTTCCTTATCTGCTGTATTGGCGTTTGGTGTGGACTGCGACGGCTTCGCCTCACACCCAACCAGATAAGTGGTTTTCACAGGAGCTGTCCGAGTGTGTTATTGGAGGTGGAGGTTTCCCTCCTTGCAGAACACAGACTGTGGGATTACTGAGTGTGCGTACTCACACACCTGTGCTGTTTCTGTTCTCTGCCAGCAGTACCAGGTCTGACAGCTGGAGACGGTGACCACCGGGGACCCAGGACTTGGCGGCTCCGGGTTCTTCAGATCCGTTGGTGGTGAGGGCCGTGTGGGATCCGGCTCGGTTCTGGACGGGCGTCCCCTATCCTCAAGCCCCACACGTCACCCAATGTGTAACTGACTATAGTCCCAAACTGATTGTTGTCTGTATTCCGTTGTGCACACGAAACTGTCCTCAATGCCATAAGAATTCAGCCTTCACTGCCCTTCAGGACATGACTGACTGTTTCATACACCTGCCTTGAAGGCTCTATATGTAAGTAGTACTACATGAATAACATTAAACATGAATATTATAGCTAGACTATTATACCATAGGCCTGTAATATCTGCCAGGCTATTGAGGCTAAGATCATCAGTAAGATGTTTTGGCTTATGCTAATTAGTTGTGCAACCTGCACACAAAAGCAAGCTTAACTGCTTAAGTGTGAGTCTGCACAAATTAAATTTAACAGAGGATTTTAAATGGACTTCCACATGATTGGAAATTGTAAGGAAAAAAAAACCTCTCCATTTCTCTCACCTTGCAGATTTGCCCACTGATGTAATTTGTACCCAAATCATGGCCAGTAAAGATAGTCAACGAGCATTCATGAATAGATGGTTGCAGAATCAAGTAACAGACAGCAACAAAGATGCAGAAAATGAGCTACAAAAGAGTGAAAGGGCTTTAACAGAAGCTGCAGAACCAGAGCATGATGAATGAGAGCATTCTTGCTGTCGTACTGGAGCCCAAAGAAAAAGAAAGTACGACTACCTCAAAACAAGACACAATAAAGGAAAACTCACACTGGAATAAGCTGACACACATGCATAGAAATGGCAGACATTTTGTGAGATGTAATGTGTGTCATGATGATTTGGACACAGTAAAGAAACACACCTGGAAAGGCAAACTGCCTAATATTGTTTTGGAGGAGGGTGCTGTGTACAGAGAAGCAACAGTCACTAACCATTTGAATCTGATCTCCATCAAGCTGTTGTAAGCCAAAAAAGACATTCCAGTTTATTGAAAACAGAGATACTAGAACAAACACCAATGGGAATGGCAGTTTCAAAAGCTAATGAAGAATTAGCCAACAAAATAGGAGGCTTGTTGACACGTTTATGCTGATGCCAAGCGACTTACCCTATCAGCATACTCATTCCCAATGTGGATAGTTGTGAGCAAAAAAGCACAAGCCTTCAGATTCAATGATAAGTCGCACGATCTGACAGGAAGCAAATTGAGTGAAGACCTTCAATATGTCTCACCTGCATCCCATCATGAGTTCTTGGAAGAAATTATCAAAGTTGACAGAGCTCACCTCTTGGAAAGAATCGAGAAGTCACTGGCAGTGTCACTGCGCTGTGATGGATCGTCCGAAACACAAATTGACAAAATCTACGTTTTGGCAAAACTTGGTGAAGATGGTGAAGAAGACTTAGTTTCTTGGTGCTGAAGAGCCTACTGCCAGAGGGGCCAGTGGAGTGTATGATGCTGTAGTAAGAGCTTGCCAAAAAACTATTGGTGATGATGCAATGCCTCTGCTGAGAAGTGTTTCTTCATTTGTAACTGATGGAGCCAGTGTCAACACTGGCGAAAAGAATGGCTTATGGGCACAATTTGATGAGGCAGTACAGTCCAATATTCCAACCATGAAGATTTGGTGTGCAGTGCATAGGTCCCAGCTGGCATGGAAATCTGTAACTGACAGTATTGAAGAGGTTAGCCACCTCCTGCAAAAGCTTGCAGGCATGTCCTACTTCCATACATCAGGGCTGCGTACAAGGGAACTGAAAGATATTGCATCTGAAAATAACCTTGAATACCTATCTCTGCCTCGTATGTTTGAGGTTAGATGGACTCAGTTCACCAATTCCATGCTCCAGTCCGTTTTGGTCTCATGGAACGCACTTGTCTTGTACTTCAAGAGTGCTCCAGCAAGAGATGTACAAGCTAAAGGTATTCTGACTTTCTTAACAAGCAAGCAAAACCTGGAACTCTTGGCATATATTGCTGATATACTGTCAGTTTTCTCCCGATTTCAACAAAGAATTCAAGCTGATGATGTAACAGTAATAAATCTACATGAACAAATTCAACTTGTGAAAACTAACTTAGCAAACTTGGAAGTCAATGATCTGCCTGGTGGTTGGGTGGCAGCCCTGAAAGGCCAAATTATTAGTGATGAAAATGGATTCTCTCTGAAAGGGATTGAGCTGACTGACCACATCAGGCGAAGAAGAGGCCATCACTTGTATGTCACAGACCAGCGGGATACCGCTACTGTACGGCATGAAGTCATAGAGGCTGTCACAAACTTTTTGGACCAACGGTTTGATGCTGATGGAGATCTAATGGCGCTTATCTCAGGCAATCCACACACAGATCTGCCCAGACCTTGACCTCATGGAATTGGATTTGGAATATCGGGATGCAGTGAATTCAGATTTGACCAGTGGCACGTTGGCTTCTTTAAGCTTGTCTGAGTTGGTTAAGAAACTTGCTGGATCTGAAGGAAGTTTCCATAATCTGTTGGTGGCTTTAGCCCGTATACTTGCAGCCAAGCCTCACTCTGCAGATGTTGAAATATCATTAGCTCCAGTAATGTGCTGAAATCAGATGACAGAATGAGTATGTCTGTTGAAACCGAGAATTTATACCTTTATGTGCATCACAATATGGTGGACATAGAAGAGTGGGATCCAAGACCAGCCGTTTCATCATGGCTTCAGACAAAGTCACGCCGCCACAGAGACAGACCAAACCTGGCCTGACCTGATCCAACCCAACCTGACCTGATCCAACCTGACCTGACCTGATTCAATTCAACCCAGCCCAACCTGATTCAACCCCATCTGATCCAATCCAACCTGAAACAACCCGACCTGATCCAACCTGACCCGACCCAACCTGATCCAACCCAACCTGACCCAACCTGATTCAATTCAACCCAACCTGACCTGATCCAACCTGACGTGATCCGACCAAAGTATAGAGAAGAAAGTTTACAAAACTTCCTTGATGCAGAATCTGTACCCCAGCCTTAAAAACCTTTTGATGAAGCTGAATATTTGACAAATTTATCCAGTTTTGTTGACACAGACAGAGATTCTTTTGAGTAATCTTGATAAAATCCTGAGACAAAAATTACCTTTTGGCCAAATGTCATGAATGTTTGAACTGTTTTAAGGAATTTTAAATTTTAAAAATGTTAAAGTTCTCAAACGCTGCAGTTCAGACAAATCCTGATAAACCTGTTTACGTTTTTCATTCTTTTTCAAACAATATGGATGAAAATTTGAAAAAATAAATTAATAAAGGTGTTGTGAAGTTTTGCCTACAGAAGAAAAATGTGCCAGTAAAATATGTTTGTTAAAATGTGTAAAAATAAAAACTCTGTTTCATGCTTCCTGCTGGACAAAGTGGTGAAAGGTGACGTCTGGGCTCTGGTTCCTGCAGGGTTACAGAGGGGCCCCCAGAGCCTACATTGCCACCCAAGGACCAATGCTGCACACTGTGGGAGATTTCTGGGATATGGTGTGGCAGGAACGGAGCAGCATCATCGTCATGGTTACCAGATTGAAGGAGAACAACGAGGTCATCCTTCATGCCTTCCGACACTAACACATTCTTTTATACTCCACAGGGGGACCACCCCCCCCCCAAAAAAAAACCCTGACATTTTTTTAAATTGGAAAATTCAGAAGAATTTTGAGGCTTGTAAAAAAATTCACACATGAGATATAATGAACTTATCATATTCAATTATGGCTCAGTTTTTTTATTTATTTAGTTTATATTTAATGAACTATTTAAAAAAGTCTAAAAATCAGTGAAGTTCATTGTAAAAACACTTTGATGTGGAAATATTTTGTTGGTTTTTTTTTTTTTTCAGAAGAAAAAACCTGCAAGAAAATGTGAAAGTTTAATATGAAAATATAAAAAGTAATTAAAAACTAGATCACGCCAAAATGACACAAAAATTCAAAATGGCCGACTTCCTGTTTGGAGTAGACCAATGGTGCAAGAGACTTTTTTGTACGTCTATGCAAGTCACACGTGTACCAGTTTTCATCTCCCGACTCCAAAAAAACCCCATGGAGAGGGGTTTTTGAAAGTTGCAAGCGGCGCTATTGAGGCATTTTGCCTCACCCATGGGTGACACCCCTATGAATTGTAAGAGGGTCTCATGCTTGACCTGTTCACCAACTTGTTCTGCATGTTTCAGAAGTGGAATGAAGATAAGTAAAAAAAGTAAAAATTTCCTGTTACCAGGGGGGGCGCTATGCATTAAGTGGGAAGTTAATATATGCAGATGTACAGGGTGGAGCCCTCATCATGTCCAGTAAGTTTGAAGGATCTATGATGAAATATGTGAGTGTGACAGCCATTTGAAATGAAATGGTGTGCTCCAAAACGCTCACCAAAGTTTGAAGAACCCTAGCAGCCACGCCTTTTGACCTACAGAATGATTGGATGAAATCCATAGGACGAGTTCTTTCAAATGTAAGTAGTGGAAATGACCAAAAATAGCAAAATTATCTCAAAATCAAAAGTTAAAATAAAAATGGCCGACTCCTGTCGACATTTCACCATAATGTTTAGAGACTTTTTGTGTGTCCCAGCATGTTAAATATGTCTACCGAATTTCGAGGCTATGACAAAAAAACCCCAATGGGAAGGGGTTTTAAAAAAATTTGTAGGGAGTACTATTTAGCAATTTCGCTGCAACCAGGTGCGCGACCCCCAAAATATATCAAAATAAGGTAATATTTCAGATCCGGCTGAATGACTTTGCAAAGGTTGGTGAGTTTTGAGCACTGGAAACTGCCGAAATTGGGGCTTGAATAGTGTAAAATAATAATAATAATAATAATAAATAAACAGCACACTTACAATAGGGTCCTCGTAGGACATGGTCCTACTCTGGCCCTAATAAACAGCACAATTACAATAGGGTCCTCACAGGACTTTGTCCTACTCGAGCCCTAATATTTACAATAGGGTCCTCACAGGATTTTGTCCTACTCGAGCCATAATAATAATAACTGGGACTGCAAGCAGTCATATACAGACTCTCCTCTCCGCGCCACGGCCTCCTCTGGCCAGTGCGATTTCTGTTCAGGGGCCGACCCTCTTCACACGGTTCAATTTACAAGCAAATCAGACAATGCATGAAAGAGTTATGACATGTTGATGGGTCATCCACTAGGTCGCAGTCAGAGCACAAACAGAGGGGCCAGGTGTGTTCAGGGACCAGCCTTCATCACACGTGAAGTTTCAAGTCAATTGTGACTTGATGTTACATGGCGATGGGTCAAAATGGTGGTGCCATAGCAGCCACACCCTTTGACATAGAGAAAAGCTTTTGCTATCTTTTGATCAGTAAAGTCTCTGGATTATCTGAAAGAAATTTGAAGTGCATTGGACAAAATCCCTAGGAGGAGTTTGTTCAAATACAACGTGTGGTAATCACAAAATGACACGAGAATTCAAAATGGCCAACTTCCTGTTTGGAGGAGACCAACAGTGCAAGAAACGTTTTTGTACGTCTATGCAAGTCACACATGTGTACCAGTTTTCTCCAAAACCCCTATGGGGAGGGGTTTTTGAAAGATGCAAGGGGTCACAATTGAGGCATTTTGCCCTGCCCATGGACGACGCCCCTATGAATTGTAAGATGTTGTTGTGCTTGACCTGTGTATCAATTTACATGATAATATAACAAAAGTAAAGCCGTCAAAAGTAAGAACCTAATTTCATGGCGAAGGATCAATATTCGGCATGCAGCCACACAGACGCCATTACTCGTAGCTTCATGGCAATTATCATGTATGTTCACCGATTTGTTCTGCATGTTTTAGAAGTGGAATGAAGTTGATGGGGTTAACTATGTGACATCAGTACCTGTTAAAATATAAATAGGACATTTCCTGTTACCACCGGGGTGCGCTATGAGGTAGGTGGGAAGTTACTCTTCAGGGCAGAGCCCTCATCATGTCCATCAAGTTTGAAGGATCTACGATGAAGTATGTGGACATGACAGCCATTTGAAGTGAAATGGCGTGCACCGAAACGTCTTATTTTCTTGTGGAGCGCACGGGGGAGGGGGGGGATGATGTCGGTTGTACTTTATTGTCTGTATTATAACGTTTGGAAAGTCATTTAAAATGGCAATTCGCTGAAGTCATTAATTTAGACCGAAATCTGCGCGGCTCTTTGGAGCTGCACACTGAGTCCCACAAAATAGAGGATAATATTATGGAAGTGGCTATTCGCACGGCCGCCGTGTCCATAACGCTCATTTGGCTATTCGCATGGCAAAACTCTGGTGATAAAACTTGGAACTACTTGTATAAACAAACATACTGCATTAAATGAGAGTCATGGACAAGGCCGCCATTAAATGAGAGTCATGGACAAGGCCTTTTGCCACCAGAGTCTTGCCGTGCGAATAGTGAAATCACTGCGAGCAATGGACTTGGACAGCACTATGGTTCTGGTGCTGTTGGATCTTAGTGCGGCGTT
The DNA here is from genome assembly GCF_902500255.1 of Thalassophryne amazonica. Classification (NCBI taxonomy): domain Eukaryota; kingdom Metazoa; phylum Chordata; class Actinopteri; order Batrachoidiformes; family Batrachoididae; genus Thalassophryne; species Thalassophryne amazonica. The sequence continues at coordinate 20,554,007 of NC_047108.1, forward strand.
TGATACTGTGGATCATCGTATTTTACTCGAGAGGCTGGAGAATCATTTTGGGATTACTGGAACTGCCCTTGCGTGGTTGATGTCATATGTGTCCAGTCGTTCTCACTGTGTTTTGTACAGTAACACTACCTCTGATCTTAGGGACATGAAGTTTGGGGTTCCACAGGGATCAGTTTTAGGCCCCCTGCTTTTAGCACCCCTTGGGAATATACTGCTGCGTTTGGGATGCCTTTCATTGCTATGCTGATGATACTCAGTTGTACATGCCGATAACTGCCGGCAATCTCACTCACATAAATCTTTAGAAGATTGCCTTGTATCAGTGAAATGTCTGCCAACTTCCTACTTTTAAACTTTGATTAGACTGAAATGATGTTTCTGTCCAGTGAGACATCGGCATCAATTTGACCAGCTAACGCTTAGCTTGGGTTTATGTGTTATACATCATACAGACAGAGTGAGGAGCCTTGGGGTAATTTTTGATCCTACATTGTCCTTTGACCTCCACATTAGAGATATTACAAGGACTGCTTTCTTCCATTTGTGAAATGTAGCAAAGATTTGTCCCATCCTGTCTATGGCTGATGCTGAGACTTTGATACATGCATTTGTCTCTTCTAGACTGGACTGTTGTAATGCTCTATTTTCTGGTTTGCCGCAGTCCAACATTAGGGGTCTTCATCTGGTTCAAAATACTGCTGCCAGACTTTTGACTCGAGCCAGAAATTTGACTATATGCCTATTTTGGCATCCCCTTCACCGGTTTCCTGTCCCAGTGAGATCAGATTTTAAAGTTCTGTTATTGGCTTTTAAAATTATTCGTGGACTTGCACCTCTCTATCTGGCTGACTTGGTCAAGCCCTACATACCGTCTCGGGCCCTGTGCTCGCAGGGTGCAGGATTTGTGTGTTCCCAGAGTGAATAAAAAGTCTGCCGTCACAGAGCTTTGTCCTACCATGCCCCAGCTCTGTGGAATGATCTCCCGGCACATATACGGCAGTCGGATAATGTGGAGACTTTTAAATTGAGACTGAAAACCCATTAGTTTTATTGTGTTATTATGTGTTTTTAATTCTTGTGCTCTTTATGTTTTGTCTTTTATTGTGTTTTTAACTTTTTATTCAATTTTTTCTCTGTTTTTCGTATTGTGTTGTGTAAAGCCTTAAGGCAATCTCATCATGAGTTGGCGCTATAGAAATTATTCAATTTGAAATATTAAATTTGAACATTTTCAGACTTTAAAACATAAGTTTTACTTTTGTTGTAACGTCCTGTTATAACCCCATACATTAGCACACAGAGGACAAACAGTACTATGTTGGAACTGTGAGATATTTCTCTTGTTTTAGAAATGCAAGATGTCTCATAATCTAGAGATGTTCTCTTGCTTTTGTTGTGGAAACATGAGAGTTTCTCCTGGTTTCACTGTAGAAATGTTTGCTGTTTCTCCTTGTTTTGTTTGTTTGTTTTGTTTTGTTTTTTTAAATGTGAGCCTTTTCTCCTGCTTTTGTTGTAGAAATGTGAGATGTTTCTTGTTTTTTTGTTTGTTTTGTTTTTAAATGTGAGCCTTTTCTCCTGCTTTTGTTGTCGAAATGTGAGATGTTTCTCCTGATTTTGCTGAAAAAAATGTCAGATGTTTCTCCAGGTTTCACTGTAGAAATGTGAGATGCTTCTGATAGTTTTATTGTTGAAATGTTGGCTGTTTCTCATGTTTTCTTTGTAGAAAGTAAAATGTTTCTTCTGTTTTAGTTGCAGAAATGTGAGATGTTTTGGTGTTTTTGTTGTGGAAATGGAAGATGTTTCCCCTGCTTTCATTGTAGAATGTGAGCTGTTTCTCCTTGTTTTGCTGTAGAAATTAAATATGAGATGTTTCTGCTGGTTTCATTATAGAAATGTGAGCTGTTTCTCCTGGTTTCACTGAAAAAAGTGACATATTTGTCCTGCTTTCATTGTAGAAATGTAAGATGTTTCTCCTTATTTTAGAAATGTAGATGTTTCTCTTGGTTTCATTTTAGAAATGTCAAGACTTTTGTCCTGCTTTCTTTGTAGAAATGTCAGCTGTTTCTCCTGGTTTCATTTTAGACATGTCAGATGTTTCTCCTGGTTTCATTTTAGAAATGTGAGATGTTTCTCCTGGTTTCTTTGTAGAAATGTGAGATGTTTCTCATTGTTCTAGAAATGTAGATGTTTCTCCTGGATTCATTTAGAAATGTGAGACATATCTCCTGCTCTGCTGAAGACAGATGAGATGTTTCTCCTGCTTTTGTTGCAGAAATGTGAGCTGTATTGGCCACAGCTGAGGACAAGGCTGAAGGGGGAGAAGAACCTAGAAGATGAGGACACGAGGTCATCAGCCCAATTTGGTAGATTTGTCCTCAGGGCTACAAACAGTGGAGAGAAGGACGCCTTCACCATCACTGATATAGAAATCCAGGTTCAGTCACCCTGAGTTTTGTTTCTTTTGACAGCGAACGTCACATTGTCGTGTTCTTGTGGTGTGATGTAATCTGTATGAATCATGGCCCACTTGAACGCTTTGTGTTTAGTTGCACGCCGAGCGTAGGAACATCAGACATTACTGGTTCACTTCCTGGCCTGACCACCACATCCCACAGTGCACCACTGCTCTGCTGAGACTGGTTGAGGAAGTGGAGACATACAACAGCTCTCAGCCAATCACAGCTCTCAGCCTGACACCTGGACCAATCATCGTGCACTGCAGGTGAGTTCTCTGTCACTGTTTTCCGACTTCAGCGTATTGTCAGCAGCAGCAAAGAATTGTGGGAGTTTATGCGAACAGAGTTTGGACATAAAAATTAAAACAACTGTGTGTGTGTGTGTGTGTGTGTGTGTGTGTGTGTGTGTGTGTGTGTGTGTGTGTGTGTGTGTGTGTGTGTGTACGTACGTACGTACGTACGTACTATGGACTGGTAGAACATCCACAGGAGTTTCTATTTTAATTTTCAATTTATTTTCAGTTGTATAGCACCAAATCACAACAAAGTTGCCTCAAGCTGCTTCACACAAGTAAGGTCTAACCTTATCAACCCAAAGAGCAAGAACACAGGCGACAGTAAGGGAAAAACTCCCTCTGATGATTTGAGGAAGAAACCTCAAGCAGACCAGACTCAAAGGGGTGACCCTCTGTTTGGGCCATGCTACAGACACAAATTACAAAACAAGTCACAAAACAAATATACAGGAAATGTTGCCGGTGCACAGGACAGGAAGGTTACAGAAACAGACACCAACCCAATCTCTGGATGGAGCTGCACCGCAAACAGAGAGAAAAAACAGAATCAGGCATCAGAAAGACAACAAATACAGTATAATTTGTCAGCATTAAGCAACAAGAAAAACAGAAGAAATACTTAGCTGATCGCCGGCCACTAGTCCTAAGCTTCACGAAAAGACCCAGACTTTAGATAAAGTTGAGGCTGCGGTCCACTCCGTTTACTAACGAAATGAATGTAAAAGAGTATAAAGCATAGTAACATACTGTGCCAGTATGCTAACCATACGAAAGGGAAAATAAGTGCATCTTAAGTCCGGACTTGAAAGTCTCCACAGAATCTGACTGTTTTATTGACGCAGGGAGATCATTCCACAGAACGGGGGCACGATAAGAGAAAGCTCTGTGACCCGCACACTTTTTATTCACGCTAGGGACACAAAGTAGTCCTGCACCCTGAGAACGCCGAGTTTGGGCCGGTACCTAGGGTTTAATTAGGTCAGCTAGGCAGGGAGGTGCCAGTCTGTGAACAATTTGTTATGTTTATGTATGTATGAATGTGTTCTACTGCTGGCTGCACAACAAATTGCCCCTGAGGGGCTAATAAAGACAACTTGACTTGAATTTTATAAGCTAGTAGCAGAACCTTAAAATCTGATCTCACTGGGACAGGAAGCCAGTGAAGAGATGCCAAAATGGGTGTAATGTGGTCAAACTTCCTGCTTCGTGTCAAAAGTCTGGTGGCAGCATTTTGAACCAATTGGAGAGCCGTAATGCTGGACTGAGGTAAACCAGAAAATATAACATTGCAGTAGTCCAATATAGAAGAGACAAACACATGAATCAGGGTCTCAGCATCAGCCATAGACAGGATGGGATGAATTTTTGCTATATTTTGCAGGTGGAAGAAAGCAGTCCTCATAATATCGCTAATGTGGAGGTCAAAGGACAATGTAGAATCAAAAATTACCCCAAGGTTCCTCACTTTGTCAGTGTTTCATGCAGATGTTAAATAACCGCAGCCTCCTCAGAAAGTCCAGCCTACTTTGTCCCTTCCTTTACAGGTGGTTGGTGTGGGTTGTCCAGTCCAGTTTACTGTCCAGCCACAGCCTGAGGTACTTGTAGGAATCCACAGCCTCCACCTCAGCTCCCTCGATCACAACTGGTCACGGACTTTGTCTGGACTTCCCAAAGTCAATGACCAGCAACTTTGTCTTCGAGGTGTTGAGCTGTAGATGGTTTGTGTGGCACCAGGCAGCAAAGTCCTTCACTAGGCTCCTGTACTCTTCCTCTCTGTTGTCCCTGTTGCATCCAACAATGGTTTTGTCGTCTGTGAACATATGTGGTGTCCCTCAGCCTGACATACTGCGGCCTGTTGGTGAGGTAGCTGGAGATCCAAGTGACCAGGCAGTGGTCCACTTTCATGCTGTTCAGTTTGTCCTGGAGCATAAAGGACTGGATGTTGCTGAAGGCACCCAAGAAGCCCAGGAGGAGAATCCTCACTGTGCTGTTTCCCTTATCCAGGTGCGAGTCGACTCAGTGTAGCAGGTAGAGAATGGCATCCTCCACACCAACACCTGCCCGATAGTTAAAAGCCCGGTCACATGGCACTTAACGAAGGGCAATGAAGCCCAAATGAAAAAAGAAATCTGGACTTTCGTTGACTTTCGTTGGCATTATTTAACCTTCGTGCAGCATTGTTCCTGCAGCTGGCACTTCGTCAAGATTTTTAATTTGAACGAATGCCACCAAAAACCTTAATTTGTCCGTATTTCATTTTGCTGTCGTTCTTGACAGTTTTTTATCGTTTGCTTAGTTTTTGTAATGTTAGTGTTTAGTTTGACTTTGTTCAACCACCTGAATGTTTTTACACCGTACAGAAGCTGTTGTGAGCGCTTGCTGCTGCCGCTGAAATTACAGGGCAAACTCAGCCAGTTTGCTTGGATTTTTTTTTTTTTATCTGGGTGGGAGGTCAGCTTCACTGGGCTCAGGCACCTTATATAGGCCAGAATGAATCTTTTTATGTGGATACAATTAATTATTTTGCCACAAGCAACTGCTGAATTTGAAACAACAAAAAACTCAGGCGCAACAGCACTCCGTGCCAGTGCCGAGCTCTGAACCCAGAGCTGCAGATACACACTGCTCCAGCAGTGGCTCCAGGTGGATTTCATTTAAAGTGTGGAGATCAACGTTAGCTTCGGTTTCATTTTGTTCCTCCTTCGTCCCTTTTGCACTCTTGATTCACAGGCTATTTGGTGATAAAGCTCTTTCGTCCACCTTTTCTCAACGGATTGTGATTTTTAAAAATTTTCCCTTCATTCAGGAATCGCTGTGTGCTGTGTGACTGGGCCATAAACTCCCCAGAAATGATCATCAGTGCCTCAGGGTGCTTTGTCTGCAGACTTGCTGTGACAGTGTGAATTTCTTCATATGCAGTGGCTGTGTCCACTTTCAAAGGGGATGTAAACCCTTGATGGTGATCACATGACTCAGCTCAGTTGTGTGTTCTTTCCTTCTTGTGTGCAGCTGTTAAAGTATGTTTATAACAGATTTAACTTTTTGTTATAATCCTTCAGGCGAGCTGCACTCTGATGTGATCCGCTGACGTGACCACTCACTCTGTTCACTTCTTCGTTACCCCACTTTACGAGCTGCACGTAGTGTTGCCGATTAGATCGCACCATGTAGCGCAACATTTATGCGTTAAAGATTTTTTTAACATTTCAATATTCTCTCTGCGCAGTAGCGTGCACCGGCACCCCTCTCGTGTCCTGTCTGCACCCGTTAAAGACGAGTTTACTCTTCAGCATGACATAGGTCATACTAGTGCTTGAGTCAAAGTCATGCTCTTGTCAGGGGGCCTATACATGATAAGACCCCCAACGCTGCTTTTTCTGCACACTTTATTGTCTCTGTTGGCTCTCACAGCAGTGAAACTCAACAGGTCCACCTTAGCATCCGGTACTAGGTGGGTCAAGCCCGTCTCCATAAAGATTAACAAGCTGCTCTCACGGTAAATCCTCTGGTTTTTCAGTGTGGACCGCTTGTCGATCTTGTTCGGCAGCGAGTTCACATTTCCCATCATCACGGAGGGAATTGATGGTTTGTCGCCCCCCTGTCTGCTAACCTAGCCTTTAGCTTAGCCCGGGCCTTGCAGCCACTGGGTCGCCTCCTGTACTCTGCCGGGATGTTGTGCGTATTCCGGCTCGTACCCATGTTTGTGTGTGTCTGTATGAAAATGTGGCTGTATGTATGTATATGTATGTCAGTATGTATGTGTGTCTGTACATATACTCAACAAAAATATAAACGCAACACTTTTGGTTTTGCTCCCATTTTGTATGAGATGAACTTAAAGATCTAAAACTTTTTCCACATACACAATATCACCATTTCCCTCAAATATTGTTCACAAACCAGTCTAAATCTGAGACAGTGAGCACTTCTCCTTTGCTGAGATAATCCATCCCACCTCACAGGTGTGCCATATCAAGATGCTGATTAGACACCATGATTAGTGCACAGGTGTGCCTTAGACTGTCCACAATAAAAGGCCACTCTGAAAGGTGCAGTTTTATCACACAGCACAATGCCACAGATGTCGCAAGATTTGAGGGAGCGTGCAATTGGCATGCTGACAGCAGGAATGTCAACCAGAGCTGTTGCTCGTGTATTGAATGTTCATTTCTCTACCATAAGCCGTCTCCAAAGGCGTTTCAGAGAATTTGGCAGTACATCCAACCAGCCTCACAACCGCAGACCACGTGTAACCACACCAGCCCAGGACCTCCACATCCAGCATGTTCACCTCCAAGATCGTCTGAGACCAGCCACTCGGACAGCTGCTGAAACAATCGGTTTGCATAACCAAAGAATTTCTGCACAAACTGTCAGAAACCATCTCAGGGAAGCTCATCTGCATGCTCGTCGTCCTCATCGGGGTCTCGACCTGACTCCAGTTCATCGTCGTAACCGACTCGAGTGGGCAAATGCTCACATTCGCTGGCGTTTGGCATGTTGGAGAGGTGTTCTCTTCACGGATGAATCCCGGTTCACACTGTCCAGGGCAGATGGCAGACAGCATGTGTGGCGTCGTGTGGGTGACCGGTTTTCTGATGTCAATGTTGTGGATCGATTGGCCCATGGTGGCGGTGGGGTTATGGTATGGGCAGGCGTCTGTTAAGGATGAAGAACACAGGTGCATTTTATTGATGGCATTTTGAATGCACAGAGATACTGTGACGAGATCCTGAGGTCCATTGTTGTGCCATACATCCAAGAACATCACCTCATGTTGCAGCAGGATAATGCACGGCCCCATGTTGCAAGGATCTGTACACAATTCTTGGAAGCTGAAAATGTCCCAGTTCTTGACTGGTATCCCCCCCCAATAAAACAAAACTGCACCTTTCAGAGTGGCCTTTTATTGTGGACAGTCTAAGGCACACCTGTGCACTAATCATGGTGTCTAATCAGCATCTTGATATGGCACACCTGTGAGGTGGGATGGATTATCTCAGCAAAGGAGAAGTGCTCACTATCACAGATTTAGACTGTTTTTTGAACAATATTTGAGGGAAATGGTGATATTGTGTATGTGGAAAAAGTTTTAGATCTTTGAGTTCATCTCATACAAAATGGGAGCAAAACCAAAAGTGCTGCATTTATATTTTTGTTGAGTATATGAATGTGTGTGTATATGCATGTGTGTGTGCCTATATGTGTGTGTCTGTATGAAAATGTGTCTGTATGTATGCATGTGTGTGCATGATATAACTAAGGCAAAGCCTTGGACGTTGGTTGCTGTAAATATGTGGTGTTGATTGTATGTGACACACCAGAGTTCAACATGTCTTGAAATGAAGGTACTTTAAACAGACTGACACTAATTGTTCATGATAAACTATTGTAGGCTTTACGCATGTGGGTTTATTAAAGGTATTCATGAAAATATCATTGCTAAGTAGAATATCAAGAACAGAAACTTCTGTATTCTGGAGATCGATAGATTTAGGTCCTTCAGACTATTTTCAGTATAATTGCTCTGTGGAGCATTAGCATGGATAAAATCTTTCAGCTTAACCCTAACTCCCCCCCAACCGCCACCAGGGCCCTCTCAACCCTCCACCATTTTAGCATTTTTCTTTATTTGCCTCCCACATGCCTGGATCGCTCCTTACCATCTCACCGTGTCATTTATGTCATTCAGACTTGTTAACTGTCAGGGCATGGCACAAACAGAGCAGGACACAAATGCAAACTCTTACTGCAGATGCTGTTAGAATTAGGTTTAATCATAAAACAGGAAGGGATTCGGTACACAGGTGGTCCAGCAGCAAAGGCAAGGTATAGACAGATGTGTGGCTGAGGCTTGGTCCAAAAAACAGGCTGATGTAAAAAAAACAAAACACAGCATGGTGGTATTCAGAGGCAAAGTCAAGTTCAAGGGCAAAACAAGGTCAAACACTGGCAGGCTGATACAAAGGCTAAACAAGACGAGAAATGGCTGGAAAGTGAAATACATTCAACAATCGGGCAGTGAGCTGTGAGGGCTTAAATAACTGGTGGTGTAATTAGTGGAACAAGACGCAGGTGTCAGTGAAAGTTCTGGAAGGGGGTGTGACTAGTGAACAAAGATTATGCATGGGCAAGAAATGGGGAAGGAGGAAGTGATGTCAGATACAAGATGTGTGAGCAGGTGCAAGAGCGGGAGTGAATGAAAATGCAAAGCAGACAGAATCAAAGTGTGGGAGACAAAGACACAAGGCAGGTGTGGGAAGTGAGGGAACACAAACAAATGAGGATGATGTGAGAACAGAGCAAAAACAGAATAGATACTAGGGGACCAGGGACAGAGCAAGAATCATGGAAACTAAAAGCAAAATAAGATGTAATAAGTACAAAAGAAAACTACATGAGAACTGAAAACAAAACCCGACATTATAGCATAACTGAAATAACAAATGAAATGAGCAATATAAACAAGTGATTGAACAAAACCAGAACGGAACTGAACAATGGCTAAAGTATGAAAAACAACAAAGAAACAAGTGACAAAGCAAGATAGAACAGAATAAACACATCCGTTGACTACAGAATAGTGCAATAAATAAAAGGAACTAACTGATAAGCAATAATAACAAATGGAATATAATCAGATGAGAAACTATTGAAGGCAAATAATAATAACCAAAACCTGTGATTAAAGCATAATACAAATGTGATAAACAGAACCAAACTAAGACTGGAGTGACTAAGTGACCAAGAGCAAACAATACAAGGATAACAGAAACAAAAACAATGATAACATGAACATGACAAGACATGATGAAACACAGAATGCAAACGTAGATACAGATCCATACTAATGACAGATGGGCCCTAAAGGGCCAGATCATGACAGTACTCCCTCCCCAAGAGACCGACACTGGTCTTCTGGGGACCGATACTGGTGGGCCCAGAAGACCATGGACCCAAGCTGACTACGGGTGGGGAGATGGGGGAATGGCCAGAGGGCACCTAAAAACCAGTAACACGGGCCAGCACCCAAGGGAAACTGCTAACAGGAGGGTGACCAAGCACAAGGCAGGGAACAAATGGGGAGCCCAGCAGATGGGAAACTGGTGGAGTCCGGGGGGTCACCACAAGGTAGACAAACAAAAAGGCAAGGCTGGAGCCCGGTCACAGACCTCAGCAGGACCACTGGGATGGCCAGAGGACCCACTGAGGGGTCGGACCTGATGACAAACCTGGGCCAAAACTGTTTTAAGGGGGCAGCCAGGGGACTGGCCGGAACAGGCGGTAGGATAATTTTAAGAATCTGGATCCACCACAGGGCGCCAAAATGGCAGCCTGACCAACACTCCCATGGAAAACAGACTTAGAGAATGGCAGCAGAAACAGGAACAGAGGAACTTAGCAATATTGCAGAGGGAGAGAAAACTCTCTCAAGAGCAGGACTTGTGCATTGCGAAGCTTGGTGTAACCATTAGGTAATCAAAAAAACCCACTGACCCCTAAAAGCAGCTAGGAGACGAATAAACTGATAATGACATGAGCAACTTAACCTCTGAACATACAAGTTGCAAAACCCGAAATAACGAACAACCCCGAAATAACCAATAAAGCAACCAACCAATGAACAAAAAGAAAAACAAATGGTGAAGCGAGCCGACGAAAAAACTAGCTTCCTTAATGACGGGAACAGGAAAGAAACCAACAAAATGGGAGGCTATAAGGGACAAGAAAACCCAGTAACTTAACAATATGACCACAAGGGGAGCAGAACCGTGTGACCAGGGACCAGAATACATAAAAACCTCTACAAAAATAACTGAGGAAGCCTTCAAAAGGGAAAAAACAATAAAACAACAACCGGTGGGGAAAAAAAACTGATCAACCAAAGCTTGCACATAGTGAGAAATACCCTGTGCATAACCAAAAACTGGAGATCTTAAAAGAACCTGGGTGAGAAAGTAACAAAACTACAAAATGGGAGGCGGTTCTGTTTCAAATAAAAATGTAAACGGTGCACGGTCCACAAACATAAAGGTACACAGAAAAACTAAATGAAAAGAACAGATCCCTAGAGAAAAATTCCAGAGACAACCCAAAAGGTACTGACTAGAGAAAAAACGGCATCTTTCTGGCGGACACAACAGGTGAATGATTAATTCAAAAACCATCATTAAGCAAAAAAGGAAAACAATCAGCTCTACCAGTAGAGCAGTCTTCTTCCTCTTTCTGGAGTGGAACTGTCACCTTGGCAGAGGGTGGAAGTGCTGGTAATGCAAATTTGATGAGATCTCCTGGAGATGGGCGTGGCGCGGATTCTTCCAAAGAAGCAGATGACACCGGAAAAGAGCGCATTGCAAGACATTCCTCACATGGAGCTGTGACGTCTTCCAGAAGTCCTGGTAGTTCAGACAGCATGAGCGGTGCCTGCGGCTCCAGAGGTGAGTGCGTGCTGGAGGCACGTGCGCTGTTGAGTGCTTTGGAGGCGTTGAGTTTCTCACTGAATCTATCACAGTAGATGAAGGCTCCACTTCTGAAGGCTGAGGAGGTGTGATGTTCTCAGAATGTGTAGATGGCTCAGCTCAGAAAGGAGGCGGGGACCCTGGGGAAGTCCTGGCAAGTGCTGACATGCGTGATGGTGACGTAGGTCTTCCCGATGGCTCTGGGGATGAATACACTGACGTCATCCCTCCAGAGGGGACGGGCAAAAATTGCGCTTCGGCGTCTGTGTCAAAGGAGCATGCAGGAGCCAGGCCTGGAGCTGAGGTGAGCACTTCTTCCTTGGAGCTGGCACAGGGGCTCGGTGAGGAGATTGCGGTGTCAATGTGGTTGCTGGCCAAAGCGCTGGTCCTCCTGACTGCTGCGGTCTGGGTGGCATCTGTGTAAATAAGCGTCATGGAGCTGGAGTGCCCGTGGGCTGGGCGTGGTTGGTGTTGCTGCAGGTGACAGCCAGGGATCTGATGCGGATGAATGCGACGGCAGTGTCGGAGAGGGTGATGCAAGGAGGTGGACTTATACAGGATTCATAAAGTTCCGACTCAAACAAAAAATACATGGATCTTCAATATATATAGTGGGATTTGACCTTGTTTAAACAGCACCTTGATGCTAGTTAAGTCTGGGTATGCAGACACAATATCAGGCTCAGCCTGCGGTATTTGATCTAAGGCTGAAAAAAATACGTTGTCTGTGCCAACGATCTGAACTGCCCAAAAACTCAAAAAACAGGTCCTGAATTTTAAAAAATAAAGTGACAGTATCTTGGAGCGTCTGACCTTCAGCCTCAGAAGACGTCTCAGCCTTGATGTCCTCCCACTCGGAGTTGCTGTCGGTGAGTGAGAGGCTGGATGACAGGTGGAGTTCGGGCTGGGCAACCCTTGGGAGTCACTAGTGAACAAAGATTATGCATAGGCAAGATAATGGGGAAGGGAGTGGACAAAGTGGAGTGATGTCCGATACAAAGATGCGTGAGCATTTGCAAGAGCGGGACTGAATGAAAATGCAAAGCAGACAGAATCAAAGTGTGGGAGACAAAGACACAAGGCAGGTGTGGGAAGTAGAGTGAACACAAACAAATGAGGATGATGTGAGAACAGAGCAAAAACAGAATATGATACTAGGGGACCAGAGCAAGAATCATGGGGAATAAAAGCAAACCAAGATATAATAAGTGCAAAAGAAAAACTACATGAGAACTGTAAACAAAACCCGACATTATAGCTTAACTGAAATACATGGGCATAATTTGGTGGGGGATAGGGGGGACATACCCCCCCACCACCTTTTCAACCAGGGGGTGCAGAATATGGTATGTCCCCCCCATCTTCTGACATATATGTGTGTACTTGAAACATGCTATGCCAATCGTATGTGCAACCATGTCAGTCTTATGGCAACAGTCAGTCTTATGTGCAAAACCATGTCAGAATAGTACCTTTGTTTCTGCAAGTTTGTATTTTTAGCAGCATTGACTTGTTTACAACACCTGTTTCTTGTTTGTCACATTCGGAATTTTCTGGGACTGCATTTGCCCAGATTGAAACCAAAAATAGTTGCCTCTAGGGACGAGTGTCTACACATAAGTATCAATGGACCATATGCTAATTTACTAAATTCTGAAAGTTAGAAAAGGAAATCAGAAAAGCTATCTGGGACCTCAGAAAGCCCATCTGCAATTATTGCTTGATCTCCAAAATCAGTCTGTGCAAGCAAAATTATGTTCAGTATGAGTGTTGTCATTAGTGCCACTTCGAAAATTAAATTCATGATAAGTAATTTATCCTAAACTTATGATCTGTTGTTTTTTCAAACTTATGCAAAAACAAATCTTGAGAAGAAAATACAGTATGCGATACTTAATTATTATTAAGGGCCTGTTCTTTCATATTTATGAATACATTTTACCACATTGCAGTTGTTTTTTTTAATGAAAACTCAACCTATCATTCTTTTTGAGTTCTACACGTGTGGTGATACCTTATTTACACCAGGATGTTAATAAAATCAATGCTGGCTATTCTCAGAATAAAGTACTTATATCCACAGTTTCAAATTGCATAAGTCAAATGGTGTTATGGTCTTCTCAAAACATTAAAATTACTGTTCTGGATGCTCAGAATGCATCTGAGCTTATCTAGAAACCGTTGGCTTCTGGGGGCCTAAAGCACTTTGTTCCCCTCAATTTCTAGTTCTAAATTGTGCCCTTGCTGAAAAAACAAATGAAATGAGCAAAATAAACAAGTGATTGAACAAAACTAGAACGGAACTGAACAATGGCTAAAGTGTGAAAGAAACAAAGTGGCAAAGCAAGATAGAACAGAATAAACACATCCGTTGACTACAGAATAGTGCAATAAATAAAAGGAACTAACTGATAAGCAATAAATAACAAATGGAACATAATCAGATGAGAAACTCTTGAAGACAAATAATAATAAACAAAACCTGTGATTAAAGCATAATACAAATGTGATAAACAGAACCAAACTAAGACTGGAGTGACTAAGTGACCAAGAGCAAACAAATACAAGGATAACAGAAACAAAACCAATGATCACATGAACATGACAAGACATGGATAAAACACAGAAGGCTCAGAATACAAACGTGGATACAGATCCATACTAATGACAGATGGCCCTAAAGGGCCGGATCATGACATTAACTAAAACCCTTCAGCTTCTGTATTGGAATGGGTGGGCACATCGGCAGTGTTAACTATATTTCACCAGTTACTTTGAAAATGTAATCCAATTACTGATTACTCTTTGAAAAAGTAACTTAGTTACTTTACTGATTACTCAGTTTTAAAATAACTAAGTTAGATTACCAGTTACTTTATGAGTTACTTTCAGCAGCTGCCAACATCCCCCTACCAACTCAACATGAAAATGATAACCTGTTCTGCCAGTACTTACTTTATCATCACCCTTTCTTGACTTCAATGAACATAAATACTTGTATTAAAAAAAATAAAATAACGTCAGCCTTTCTTAACTGTTTACAGCACTGTAATGGTAAAACTTACAATTTGTAACCTACATTGTTTATGGCCCCTTCACACATAACATGGTTGGGAACGAATGGCGCATGAAGGAGGATTCGCACGGCACTTGTAAAATTCTGAGCCGCCTCGAACACCTCGTACAGCAGTCTCCACAACCATTTGGCCACAGAAGATGCACTCCACATTCACGTGTCACTCACACCAGAAACCCATTCAAATGGCAGCTGAGATGAAGTAGTACTGCCGTCTGATCGTGGTCGCAACATTCGCATGGCATGTTGTATGCAGGTTGGACAAATCGAGCGGTGGCCAAGGGGCTGCACGTAATCATTGGCCACGTCGAACCCTGGCCAAATGACGCGGTCGAGCCAGCCTTCACACCAGCAGCTGAATGACAGCAGATGGCAGGAGTCTCGGTTGGAGTCCAGGTGACACCCACAAACATCCAACACAACTTGCGGAGCACTTAGAAAATGCGGGGCCATTCACGTGGCCAGCACGAAAGTAGAGCACAGGACATCACTTTCAAGCTGCAGTTCAGGTGGCGAAAGCTCAAAGGGCGGTCAGTGTGTCATATTCCTCCCTGATCAACACAAATGTCAAGTGAGTGTGCGCCCCCCCGCAACATGAATGCGTGTTAGTGTATCATGCCCCCCCCCCCCCCCCCCACACACACACACACGCACTCCACGATTGTACATTGTCGAGGTGCGGCTGAGGTGACGAAGGGTCGAACGGTGGCCGGAGTGTAGTGTGATTGCTGTCCAGCGCAGCACGCACATCTGGAGGACTGTCATGTCCATGATGGAACAGCTGACAGCTGTGGAACACCCTTCATGACATACCCAGCATGTCCCGCTGGAGGTGAAATCACCGACCAGCAGCGTGCCCACACCACAACAGAGATAACAATAAAAACCCAGCTGCTCCAGTTGCGTGTCACAGCGACAGCGTGCCAGCCAATTGGACAGCAATATCATGTGATTGCAACGTCCGCACGGTCAGTTCATGTGGGCAGCTCCACATCCTGGAGCTGTGATCCCATTCATGTGAGCACTTTGTCGCTCTGGACAGGGGGGTGTCGCTTGTTAGCAGTCCATATTGACATGATCACACATGCTCTCATCCACTACAGTTATGTGTTTGTCAGGGGACCGTGGTTGACATGTAATCACATCATGGGTTGGATGTCATTGGAAATCAAGTAAGGAGGGAGCTGACCACGGTCCATGGCCAGTGACTGCGTTTCTGCGGCTTGCACTGCTACACATCGCAGCTGCCGCATCAGTGCATTGCAAAGCTGGAGAACACATACTGTCACATGTGCTCCAATCACCCATGTACAAAGCACGGTGGTGCACGCGTGTCTGCAAACAGTGACGACATGTGGAAAAATAAAAAACAAACAAGATCACCCCCAGCTTGGTTATGTGAAACCTGGCTTAGACCTACACCTGTCCTTCCTTTAAATGAGGCCTGCTCACTGGTGTACACATTTAGTCATGTCCCTCGTGATGTGAAGCAAGGTGGGGGTGTTGCTTTTATCTATGAATCTAGGTTTACTTTACGAGCTGTCGGGGGTCACAAATAGTATCTGATTCTCCGCTCTGCCCATGATGCTACGTATTGTCAGGGTCAGAAGAATGGAAATCAGTTGTCTTATTTTGTCACTGTTTATAGGCCTCCTGGCCCATATTCTGAATTCCAAGATGAATTTGATGCGTTCATTTCTAACTTGTCAACCAGTGAGGATAACATTTTGATTATTGGTGATTTTAACATTCATATAAATAAGCCTTCTGATCCCCTCTGCAAATCATTTATGGAAATTGTGGATGCATTAGGATTTCACCAGTGCATTTGGGATTCGATGCATACTAGTGGAAATACCCTGGATCTGGTTCTTGCACGTGGTATTGTTGTTGTGAATATTGACATCATGCCTCTTGCATCAGTGGTCTCTGATCACTCACTTTTTACGTTTACATTTACGCGACACATTAAGCCTTCAACTGTGACTGAACTCAAGGGTAGATTAGCCTCAAGTTTGCAGAATGCCCAGTCAGTAGACAGCCTTGCAGATAGTTTGAATTCAGCGCTCAGAACTACATTCAACATGATTGCACCTCCTTTATTAAAACCACCCCTTCCCAAAGCGCAGTCGCCTTGGTTTACTGGTCACTTACGTGACCTCAGGCATAAGGCTAGAGGTCTAGAATAGAAATGGCGTAGTTCAAAATTAGAAGTATTCCACCTTGTGTGGCGTGATGCTATCTGTAAGGCTATAAGCATGAACTACTGACTACAAAGCGGACCTATTACTCCTATTACAAAAACAGGCATAACTCAAAGTTCTTGTTTGACATGGTGGCAACACTTATTCATACACAACCACTTGTAAGTCGCTCTCCTTTTACAGCACAAGATTTCCTGGATTACTTCGAGAAGAAAATTGAAGATATTAGTTTAAACATATCCAAGCATGCCTTAACCCAGCCACTACACCCTGCTATTGAGGTGGATGCCATCACAGAGGTATTACCTAGATTTACAGAATTTGACAGTATATCAAAAATCTACAAAAAGCACAACCTGCTTATTTGATCCTATACCAACAAACTGTTTAAGGACCACACTTGGCCCGACTGTGCTGGAAATTATTAATCTCTCATTAACTTCGGGATCTATTGCTAAATGTTTCAAATCAGCAGTGATTAAACCATTGCTTAAAAAATCTAATTTTGATCCTAGTGTATTGTAGTGTAAATTATTGACCGATATCAAATCTATCATTTGCTCTAAAATTCTGGAAAAGCAGTTTCACGGCAGGTCGTGGACCACCTTACTGGGAATAATCTTTTTGAGCCACTGCAGTCTGTTTTTAGAAAATATAATTCCACAGAGACAGCTCTCATTAAAGTGGTGAATGATCTTCTGCTTACAATCGGACACCTCTACAATTCTGCTACTGTTGGATGTTAGAGCTGCGTTTGATACCGTGGATCAACATGTTTTACTTGATAGGCAGTCATTTAGGGATTACTGTAAGTGCCCTTGCGTGGTTGACGTCATACCTGTCTAGTCCTTCTCATTGTGTTTTATATGATAACGCTACCTCTAACCTTAGTGACATGAGATTTGGAGTTCCGTAGGGATCTGCCTTGGGCCCCCTGCATTTCTCCCTTTATATAGCACCCCTTGGGCATATATTGCGCCATTTTGGGATTACCTTTCACTGCTATGCTGATGATACTCAATTGTACACGCTGATAACTGCTGGTCATCTCATTTCTATAAAAACACGCGAGGATTGCCTTGCATCAGTGAGAAGCTGGATGTCCAGTAACTTCCTACTCTTAAACTCTTATAAGACTGAAATGATGGTTCTTGGTCCAGCAAAATATCAGCATCAATTTGACCAGCTAGCACTTGACCTGGGTTTGTGTGTCATACATCATACGGATAAGGTGAGGAACCTTTGGTGATTTTCGATCCAGCATTGTCTTTTGGCCTCCATATTAGGGATATTACGAAATATAGTGAGGATTTGTCCCATCCTGTCTATGGCTGATGCTGAGACCCTGACCCATGCTTTTGTTTCTTCCAGATTGGATTATTGTAATGTTCTACTTTCAGGGTTACCGCAGTCCAGCATTAGGGGTCTCCAGTTGGATCAAAATGCTGCCGCCAGACTTTTGACACGAAGCAGAAAGTTTGACTACATTACACCTATTCTGGTATGTCTTCACTGGCTTCCTGTCTCTGTGAGATCAGATTTCAAGGTTCTGCTATTGACCTATAAAATTACTGATGGACTGACACCGGTCTACCTGGCTGATTTAATTCAACCCTATGTACCAGCCCAGGCTCTGTGTTCACAGGATGCAGGATTGCTCTGTGTCCCAAGGGTGAAGAAAAAGTCTGTGGGACAGAGAGCGTTTTCATACCGGGCCCCTGTTTTGTGGAATGATCTGGCCTCAATAAGACATTTAGATTCTGTGGAGACTTTTAAGAACAGACTAAAGACAAAGACACATCTTTTTACTCAGTCCTGTGATTAGAATGTTGTAGTGGCATCTTTTTTTAAATTCTTTTAATTTTTTAAAACTTTTTATTGTGCTTTTTTGTTACTTTTAATCTTTTAATTTCATTTTACATGGTCTTTGAACAATTTTGTGTGAGGCACCTTGAGGCAACGCTGTCACGAATTGGTCTGTTAGAAATTGAATAAATTGAACTGAATTGAAATTCTGCCTTTCTCAGCCAATTTCAGCCTCACACTACTACTTAGTGTTGTGTGCGAAGGGGCTATTATATATGAAACTATAAAATTCTTTCTAACATTTAAATTATTTCTAAACGTTTTAGGTCCTGAAATTATTATTATTATAAGTAGTAGTATGAAAAGATGTCTTCAAAAGTGGACCTTTAATCTCAGCGCGTTGTTGTGAGGGCCCACCCCCCCATGCTCCCTTTCTGCTGGATTTGCCCCTGGTTTGCTGTGTGAGCGGATGAATGGATCACGTGTATTTACGCAGAAAGCACGGCCAGATAGACAGGTAATAAAGTTTTATCTGCATTTTTAATGTCATGTCATCCTCAGAAAGAGACTTTAGGTGCATTTGGGTGGAAAAAAGCATTTGTGTTTGTTACTAACACGTCTTTAGCTGTTTTTAGCGAGGAGACACACAGAGCAGCTCAGAGTTTTCTAGAAAAAAAAGCGTAAAAAGCACAGAAGCACAGCTCGCAGCACCAAAAGCTAAAAGAAGGCCTTAGAGCAGCCAAAGCCCGACCTGCCCCTGCACAGACAGATTCACCCAAATAAAACACACACATACAATAAAGTTAAAACAGCATAGAAAAACAAAACATGTCACAGCACCACGAGGTATTCAAAGCCAGGTTAATATTTTTTTTATGCTTAAATTTAAATTGTTTGGGCACTACTACTTACTTTGAACTCTTTTCAAAATGGCAGCACCCACAGTTCTACGGGTCCTCATGGACCTACAGCCTCACTCGATGTTCAGTATACAGTAAATGTGTCTGTATGAATGTGTGTGTGTGTGTGTGTGTATTAACGTGTGAGAATGAATGAATGAATGAATTTATTCAGCACATACACTCAACAATAACAAAAAAACTCATAAAACACACCCACCCCTTTTACCATAAGAATTAAGAATGTACACATATACACACACAGACACACGTAGTATATATGAGAGAGAGAGAGAGAGAGAGAGAGAGAGAGACAACAAGATGATGGTCTAGTAGTTAAGGCGTTGGGCTTGAGACCAGAAGATCTCCCCTAGTTGCTCCCGGTGTGTAGTGAGCGCCTTGTATGGCAGCACCCTGACATCGGGGTGAATGTGAGGCATAATTGTAGAGCGCTTTGAGCGTCTGATGCAGATGGAAAAGTGCAATATAAATGCAGTCCATTTAACAACAAATACCAAAGAAACAAGTGCAAAATTAATTAATTAACTAAAATTTCTCAACACAACCAGACAAACAATAGTGCACAATCCAAAAAATGATAACAAACTCAGTTAATCTAATTCTTCAAACTATAAGTAATTATAGTGCTTTTATAAAATCTTTTAAAGCCGACTAATGGACAGGACAGTTATTCCAGATCAGGACAATTATTCCAAATATTAACACCTTTAACAGAAACACAATGTCTTTACAGTAATTCAAGTCTTTAATTTATCAAATAATAATGTTCCTCTCAAATGATAACTTGACCTCATCATTTTAATCAGACCCTGGACATGTTGAGGGAAAAGATTATTTTTAACTTTATCCATGATGTTGTGTGGGCCGCTGAAGAGGAGGTACTGCTGGCCCACCACCACCAGATGGCGCCCTGCTTGAAGTGCGGGCTTCAAGCATGAGAGGGCGTCATAGCAACCGGGAGTGACAGCTGTCACTCGTCATCAGCACCAGCTGTCACTCATCCACATCACCACCACCATAAAGGCCGGACTGCAACTCCACCTCCCCGCTGAGAAATCAGCTACCTTGGAGGTAATTTCTCTGCTGTATTCACAGCAAATAATAGTCTGATCACATTTGCACCCGTTTTCCTGTGACGTGTTCCTTATCTGCTGTATTGGCGTTTGGTGTGGACTGCGACGGCTTCGCCTCACACCCCAACCAGATAAGTGGTTTTCACAGGAGCTGTCCGAGTGTGTTATTGGAGGTGGAGGTTCTCCCTCCTTACAGAACACAGACTGTGGGATTACTGAGTGTGCGTACTCACACTCACCTGTGCTGTTTCTGTTCTCTGCCAGCAGTACCAGGTCTGACAGCTGGAGACGGTGACCACCTGGGGACCCAGGACTTGGCGGCTCCGGTGTTCTTCAGATCCGTTGGCGGTGAGGGCTGTGTGGGATCCGGCTCGGTTCTGGACGGGCGTCTCCTATCGTCAAGCCTGCCCACACGTCACCCAACGTGTAATTGACTATAGTCCCAAACTGATTGTTGTCTGTATTCCGTTGTGCACAATTTACAACATTAAATTGTTACTGTTTGGCTTATCCATTGCCCGTTCATTTAACACCCCCTGTTGTGGGTCCGTGTTCCTACACTTTCACAACAGGATTTCTCGGCCAGCGTCATGGATCCCGAGGAGCATCAACCATCGCTTGAACAGCCAATGGAAGAGCAAGGTGCACAGGCGCCAGCAGGAGGCGTGTTAGGTGAGCTGCAGCACATCTTAACCGCTTTTACTGCTCGGTTGGACTTAGTTACCGAGCAGAGCATTGTTCTCAATCGAAGGATGGAGGCTCTCACCGCCCAGGTGGAAGCGCATGCTCAGGGCGCTGCTGCAGCACCTCCTCCTGCTGCCCGAATGCCAGAGACAGACATTCCACTGGTCGTTCAACGAACCCCCCCACCTTCCCCTGAAGCATACATAAACCCTCCGGAGCCGTACGGAGGCTGTGTGGAGACGTGCGCGAACTTCTTGATGCAGTGCTCGCTCGTCTTTTCACAGTGTCCCGTCATGTACGTGTCAGACGCTAGCTGGGTGGCTTACATTATAAATTTGCTTCGAGGAGAGGCATGCGCCTGGGCTACGGCACTCTGGGAGCAGAATTCACGGCTCCTAACGATTTACACTGAGTTTGTGAGGGAGTTCCGACAGGTGTTCGACCACCCTCATAGAGGCGAGACCAGTTCAAGCGTGCTGCTGTCGATAAGACAGGGGTGTCGAAGCGCAGCGAAGTATGCAGTCGACTTTCGCATCGCGGCAGCGCGAGCCGGCTGGAATGCTGTTGCGCTCCGCGCCGCCTTTGTAAACGGACTGTCTCTGGTCCTTAAGGAGCACCTGGTGGCGAAGGACGAGCCGCGGGATTTAGACGGGCTTATTGACCTGGTTATATGGTTAGACAACCGATTAACAGAACACCGACGGGAGCGAGACGAAGGGCGTGGTCAGGCACAAGCCGTCCCTCTTCCTCCTGGGCCCGAAAGGGAGCCGACTTCCCCATGCTCCACAGCCAGGGCTCTCCACGTGACGACAGCTCCCCCTGCTGACATTGCTATGGAAACGAGCAGGGCCAAAAAGCAATCAGATCAGAGACAAAGGAGGCTGATCCGTGGAGAGTGTTTTCTCTGCAGCTCAACCGAGCACACACAGAGAGAATGCCCCAAACGGTCAAAACAGCAGCACTCGTCCTTAGAGACTGGGCTAAGGGTGGGTCACAATACCCATGCGGGGAGACCCCGAAAAACTGCACGTATCCCAGTCACGATCCTGAGTGGGGATCTAACCCTTCACGCCCCAGCACTGGTGGACACGGGGTCGGAGGGGAATCTGCTGGACAGCAGATGGGCAAAGGAGGTTGGGCTCCCTCTAGTGGCCTTACCGTCACCATTGTCGGTGCGGGCGCTAGATGGCACCCTTCTTCCACTAATCACACACCAGACACAGCCCGTGACTTTGGTTGTATCTGGGAATCACAGGGAGGAGATTGTGTTTTATGTAACACCTTCTACCTCCCGAGTGATTTTGGGTTTTCCATGGGTGTTAAAACACAATCCCCGGATTGATCGGCCGTCTGGGGTTGTGGTTCAGTGGAACGAAACCTGCCACCGGGAGTGTTTAGGATCCTCGGTTCCACCTGGTGTGACAGCTAAGGAGGAGGTTTTAGTCCCCCCCAATCTGGCGGCGGTGCCAGCCGAGTACCATGACCTTGCTGACATCTTCAGCAAGGATCTGGCACTCACGCTGCCCCCACACCGTCCGTACGATTGTGCCATTGATTTGATACCGGGCGCTGAGTACCCGTCCAGCAGGCTGTACAACCTCTCACGTCCGGAACGCAAATCAATGGAGACCTACATCCGGGACTCGTTAGCTGCCTGGTTGATTCGGAACTCCACCTCCCCGATGGGTGCTGGTTTCTTTTTTGTGGGCAAAAAGGACGGCGGACTCCGTCCATGCATTGATTACAGAGGGCTGAACGAGATCACGGTTCGCAACCGATACCCGTTACCTCTGTTGGATTCAGTGTTTACGCCCTTGCATGGAGCCCAAATTTTCACAAAATTGGATCTTAGGAATGCTTATCACCTGGTTCGGATCCGGGAGGGAGACGAGTGGAAGACGGCATTTAACACCCCGTTAGGTCACTTTGAGTACCTGGTCATGCTGTTCGGCCTCACCAATGCGCCCGCGACGTTCCAAGCGTTGGTTAATGATGTCTTGCGGGACTTCCTGCATCGGTTTGTCTTCGTATATCTAGATGATATACTCATCTTTTCTCTGGATCCTGAGACCCATGTCAAGCATGTACGTCAGGTCCTACAGCGGTTGTTGGAGAACCGGCTGTTTGTGAAGGGCGAGAAGTGCGAGTTCCACCGCACTTCTTTGTCCTTCCTGGGGTTCATAATCTCCTCCAACTCCGTCGCCCCTGATCCGGCCAAGGTTGCGGCGGTGAGAGATTGGCCCCAACCAACAAACCGTAGGAAACTGCAACAGTTCCTCGGTTTTGCAAATTTTTACCGGAGGTTCATCAAGGGCTACAGTCAGGTAGTTAGCCCCCTGACAGCCCTGACCTCCACAAAAGTCCCCTTCACCTGGTCGGATCGGTGCGAAGCCGCGTTTAGGGAGTTGAAACGCCGGTTCTTGACTGCACCGGTTCTGGTGCAGCCCGATCCCAATCGCCAGTTTGTAGTTGAAGTGGACGCCTCTGACTCAGGGATAGGAGCCGTGCTATCCCAGAGCGGGGAGTCCGACAAGGTTTTCCATCCATGTGCCTACTTTTCCCGCAGGTTGACCCCGGCTGAAAGGAACTATGACATCGGCAATAGGGAACTTCTTGTGGTGAAGGAGGCTCTTGAGGAGGGGAGACACCTGTTGGAGGGAGCATCGGTACCATTTACGGTTTTCACGGACCATCGGAACCTGGAGTACATTCGGACCGCCAGGCGTCTGAACCCCAGGCAAGCCCACTGGTCACTGTTCTTCGGGCGTTTTGACTTTCGGATCACCTACCGCCCCGGGACGAAAAACCAACGATCTGACGCCCTGTCCCGGGTGCATGAAGAGGAGGTCAAGACCGAGCTGTCAGACCCGACGGAAACCATCATCCCCGAGTCCACTGTCGTGGCCACCCTCACCTGGGACGTGGAGAAGACCGTCCGGGAGGCCCTGACACAGAGCCCGGACCCGGGGACAGGTCCAAAGGACAAATTGTACGTCCCACTAGAGGCCAGGGCTGCGGTCCTAGACTTCTGTCACGGTTCCAAGCTCTCCTGTCATCCAGGGGTGCGAAGGACCGTGGCAGTGGTCCGGCAGCGCTTCTGGTGGGTGTCTATGGAAGCCGACGTCCGGGAGTATGTCCAGGCCTGCACCACCTGTGCCAGGGGCAAAGCCGACCACCACAAGGCCCAAGGCCTCCTCCAGCCTCTGCCCGTGCCTCATCGCCCCTGGTCTCACATCGGCCTGGACTTTGTCACGGGCCTCCCACCGTTCCAGGGCATGACTACCATCCTCACGATAGTGGACCGGTTCTCCAAGGTGGCCCACTTCGTGGCCCTCCCGAAGCTCCCGATGGCCCAGGAGACTGCAGACCTCCTGGTCCACCATGTCGTGCGTCTGCATGGGATTCCATCGGACATTGTCTCGGATCGTGGCCCTCAGTTCTCCTCCCAGGTTTGGAGGAGCTTCTGCAGGGAACTGGGGGCCACCGTAAGTCTCTCGTCCAGGTACCATCCCCAGACGAACGGGCAGGCAGAGCGGACGAATCAGGAACTGGAGCAGGCCCTCCGCTGCTTGACCTCCGCGCACCCGACGGCCTGGAGTGACCATCTGGCCTGGATCGAGTACGCTCATAATAGCCAAGTATCGTCTGCTACCGGCCTCTCCCCGTTTGAGGTGTGTTTGGGGTACCAGCCCCATTGTTCCCGCTAGTGGAGGGAGAGGTCGGGGTGCCCTCGGTCCAGGCCCATCTGAGGAGGTGCCGTCGGGTGTGGCGTACCGCCCGCTCTGCCCTGCTCAAAGGCCGGATGAGGACCAAGAACCATGCAGACCGCCGGCGTGCCCCGGCCCCTACGTATCAGCCTGGGCAGGAGGTTTGGCTTTCCACGAAAGACATTCCCCTGCAAGTGGAATCCCCGAAGTTAAAGGACAGATACATTGGACCTTTCACCATAACCAAAATCCTCAGTCCAGCCGCAGTGAAGCTGAAGCTGCCAGCTTCACTGCGGATACATCCGGTTTTCCATGTGTCACGTATCAAGCCTCAGCACGTTTCACCCCTCTGTACCCCCGGACCGGCGCCGCCTCCTGCCCGGATCATCGACGGGGAGCCGGCTTGGACTGTGCGCCGGCTCCTGGACATCCGTCGGAAGGGCCGGGGCTTCTAGTATTTGGTGGACTGGGAGGGGTATGGACCCGAAGAACACTCCTGGGTGAAGAGGAGCTTCATCCTGGACCCGGCCCTCCTGGCCGACCCGTTGAGGGGGGGGTCCTGTTGTGTGGGCCGCTGAAGAGGAGGTACTGCTGGCCCACCACCACCAGATGGCGCCCTGCTTGAAGTGCGGGCTTCAAGCACGAGAGGGCGTCATAGCAACTGGGAGTGACAGCTGTCACTCGTCATCAGCACCAGCTGTCACTCATCCACATCACCACCACCATAAAGGCCGGACTGCAACTCCACCTCCCCGCCGAGAAATCAGCTACCTTGGAGGTAATTTCTCTGCTGTATTCACAACGAATAATAGTCTGATCTCATTTGCAGCCGTTTTCCTGTGACGTGTTCCTTATCTGCTGTATTGGCGTTTGGTGTGGACTGCGACGGCTTCGCCTCACACCCCAACCAGATAAGTGGTTTTCACAGGAGCTGTCCGAGTGTGTTATTGGAGGTGGAGGTTCTCCCTCCTTGCAGAACACAGACTGTGGGATTACTGAGTGTGCGTACTCACACTCACCTGTGCTGTTTCTGTTCTCTGCCAGCAGTACCAGGTCTGACAGCTGGAGACGGTGACCACCTGGGGACCCAGGACTTGGCGGCTCCGGTGTTCTTCAGATCCGTTGGTGGTGAGGGCCGTGTGGGATCCGGCTCGGTTCTGGACGGGCGTCCCCTATCCTCAAGCCTGCCCACACGTCACCCAATGTGTAACTGACTATAGTCCCAAACTGATTGTTGTCTGTATTCCGTTGTGCACAATTTACAACATTAAATTGTTACTGTTTGGCTTATCCATTGCCCGTTCATTTAACGCCCCTTGTTGTGGGTCCATGTTCCTACACTTTCACAACACATGATTTGTGTTGTGATGTAACCCCAGGGCACCCCACAAGTGATCTTCAAAAATTCAGAATTTATCCCACCAATATGGACATACAATGATACCTATTGTGTAAATAATTAGTTATCCAATCATGTACCATTCCTCTGATACCATACCTCTGCAATTTATCCAATAGTAAAGTATGATATAGTATCAACTGCTTTCTGTAAATTAAAAAAAACGCTACAATATACTGCTTATTTTCAAACGCATTTATAATTTGTTCAAGAAAAATCAATTACAGCCAATGAAGTAGTACAATTCTTTCTAAATCCATATTGATCCTCACTAAGTATGTGTTGTTTAGTTCTAAAATCATTTAACCTCTTTACAAATACCTTTTCCAAAATTTTTGAAAATTGTGGTAACAGTAACATTGGCCTGTAGTTTGAAAACCAAGTCTGTCACCAGATTTAAACAGCGGTATCACCTTAGCTATTTTCATTTTGGAAGGAAAGTTACAAATATAAGTTAAACGTTTAACAAAAAAATTAACAATTAAATCAAAAACATATCAAAATTATATGTCAGTTGATTTTTTTCTCCTTCAGATTATGAACTATGCAAATTATTTTGTTTTCATTTGTTTCTGTAATAAACTCTGAATCCAGAATTGTATTAATTGTTTCACTGATGTCCAAAGAACACATTTTAGAGGATACAATTGAATTTTCAAACTTTTTACCCACATTAACAAAATAATCCTTAAAATGATCTTCTATAGCTTTAGCAGGCCAAGTGGTTAATGCGCTTGGTTTTAGTTCAGAAGGTTCTGGGTTCAAATCCCACCCCTGCCACATTTCTCCATGTAATGGGGAGTTGTGTCAGGAAGGGCATCCGGTGTAAAACTTGTGCCAATTCAACAAGCAGATCCACCTTGGATTTGCTGTGGCGACCCCGAGTGCAAACAAGGGAGCAGCTGAAGGGACTATTACTTATAACTTTGTTTTCCTAAACGATTGTGTGCTTTAACAACTTTTTTTTTTCTTTTGGATGATTTCATTTAAAAGCTTCCAGGTGCCTTTAATATTGGTTTTATTATTGTTTTTTTGTTGTTGTTTGTTTGTTTCAGTAAATCACTATCGCACTGCTTCTTACAAGATCACTTAATATTAGTGAGTTTGTGTTTATATATCTTATATTTTCTCTCAGCTTCTGAGTTTTGTAAACTGCTTATACCAATATATATATATATATATATATATATATATATATATATATATATATATATATGTATATATATATATATATATATATATATATATATATATATATATATATATATATATATGTATATGTATATATATTTACATACATTCTGAAGTCCCTTTGTGATCCAGGGTTTATCAGCGTTTCACTTATTTCACTTTTGACACAAATGGGCAATGTTTATCATATAAATTGTGTGTGTGTGTGTGTGTGTGTGTGTGTGTGTGTGTGTGTGTGTGTGTGTGTGTGTGTGTGTGTGTGTGTGTCTGTTTCTCTGTCTGTCCCTATCGTGTCTGTCTCTGTCAGTGTCTCGATCTCTGTCTGTGTGTCTTTGTCTCTCTCTCTGTCCATGTCTGTGTCTGTCTCTGTATGAATTCTCCTTTCAAAGGTTCAGCTTCTTTTCGTCAGTCTGTCATCTTTTTCTTGCTTTGCACACTTTGAGACAGTTACTCACATAAACCCCGCCTCTTTATTGGGGCTGTGGACACACTGGAGCTACACGAGAAAATTCCAAGTGATCAAACGGTCTGCATCACGTCCCGCTGCATTGAGGACAAATCTGCTGACTTGGGACCAGCCGGAAGGACCAGACCACACAGATGGGTTCTGATCCTGACACCAACCTTTGAATCCTAAAGTCCTGTGGCCCTGTGACCTGCTGAGTTTGCCTGAACTGTGTCAATAACAAATCGACAATAATCTGTGTGTCTTTATTCAGACCTGGTTGTTTCTCACAGTGCAGGTATCGGCAGGACGGGTTGCTTCATCGCCAGCAGCATCGGCTGCCAGCAGCTCAGAGAAACCGGGCAGGTGGACATCCTGGAGACGGTCTGCCAGCTCCGCTTGGACAGGTGGGACCACAGCACATCGTCTTGTCTGACTTCCTGACTTCCATGTGGATCCTCAGGAGACTCACATGCTCAATGTTAGAACTTTTCAGGAGCTTTCTTTTGGTTGATAAATGGACCAATGTGGCCCTCGTGGTCACCACAGTCGACCCAGCTTGGTTCTAGAGTTTGATTTTGAACGCTTACATGAGTCGTGCTCCCTGATGAAACTCCAGATGTACATGGAGAAAAGGATGCAGGTTGAACCAGGGACCTTCAGTTTGGGAAGCAAGTGTGCTAATTGTGAGCACCACCGTACTGTCTTATGCTAGCATGCAAAAACTGTTATTCTGGAAGACAAGGCCAGCAGGTTGTGGGTTTGATTGCTCCAAAGACCACTTCCATTCTGTGAGGACAATCCAAACACAAAATGTAAAAACCTTCACCCAGATCAGAGCCACCTGAGGGTGGAGAGCGAGGCGTTCAGAAGTGTGGGACATCAGAGAAATGGATACAACAAAGTAGAGAGATGCAAAAAGAAATGAGAAAGAAAACAAAGTCCACATTCAGGACAACCACTTGTGAGGTCAGAATGGACGTCATTGCAGAGAACCACAACAATGGTTTTACTGGAACAGATCCAGCATGGAACATCTAGGCACAAACACACACCCAGTGGGTTTTTGATTTGCAAACTGTTGGCTTGGTCACTTCATCGGGTAGAGGTCAGGAACACGGGAGATCAGTCCAACCAGTGACTGTCCACAAACACAATACCAAGTGACAAAAACCAGGAACAACAGACAAACCTCAGCAAACCCAGAATGGCAGTGTGGGTCAATAACACAGGTAAACGGCAGGTAATAACATGTGAGAAAGAGCAGAGATGAAGCTCTAGAATCAGGGAAAAAGGAAAGACAGGACAGGTTATAAAAAACGGCAGGGATGTATGAATGATTCTCTACAGATAATCATTATGGAAGAGATGTCAGAGTAAAAGCACAGGATGTCAAACAGACAGGAACCAGAGAACACATCAGAATTCCAGAAACATGACCCATGACACTCAGATACATTCAAATACACTCCGATACAGTAAGATACATTGATATGCAGTTAGATACATTCGGATACACTCAAATACACTCAGATACACTGATATACAGGCAGATGCACTACGATAAAATCAGATACAGTCATATACAGTCAGATACACTCAAATACACTCAGATACACTCCAATACAGCCAGATACACTCATATACAGTTAGATACACTCAAATACACTCAGATACACTCCAATACAGCCAGATACACTCATATACAGTTAGATACACTCAAATACACTCAGATACACTCCAATACAGCCAGATACACTCATATACAGTCAGATACACTCAAATACACTCAGATACACTCCAATACAGCCTGATACACTCATATACAGTTAGATACACTCGGACACATTCAAATACACTCAGATACGCTGATATACAGTCAGATACACTCAGATACACTACGATCCAGTCAGATACACTACAATCCAGTTAGATACACTCATATACAATTAGGTACACCCGAATACACTCAGATACAGTCCAATACAGTTAGATACACTCGGACACAGTCAGATTCATTCAAATACAATCAGACACACTCCGATACACTCATAGACAGACAGATACACGCCGCTCCACTCATAGACAGTAAGATACACTCCGATACAGTCAGATACACTTGGGTAGAGTCAGATACATTCAGATACAGTCACATACACTCAGATACACCCCAATACACTCATATACAGTGAGATACACATAGATACAGTCAGATGGACTGAGATACAGTCAGATGCACTGTGATACGGTCAAATACACTCAGATACAGTCACATTCAGTCAGATAAACTCAGCGACACACAGATACAGTCAGATGCACTCAAATACACTCAGATACAGTCAAACACACTCATATACATTCAGATACAGGCAAACACACTCATATACAGTCAGATACACTCAGAGACACTTAAATACAGCCAGTTACACTCAGAAACAATGAGATACACTCAGAAACACATCAATACACTAATATATAGTCAGATACACTCCGATACACTCATATACATACACATAGATACAGTCAGATGGACTGAGATACAGTTAGATGCACTGCAATACAGTCAAATACACTCAGATACAGTCAAATACACTCGGATGAAGTCAGATACACTCAGATACAGTCAAATACAGTCAGATAAACTCAGATACACACAGAAACACTCAGATACAGTCAGATGTACTCATATACAGTCAGGTACACTCATATACACTCGGATAGAGTCATATTCAGTCAGATATACTCAGGTACAGGCAGATACAGTCAGATAAACTCAGATACAGTCAAACACACTCATATACAGTAAGATACACTTGGATACACTCAGATACAATCAGATAAAGTCAGATACACTCGGATGTAGTCCGACACAGTCAGATATAGGGATGGGTATTGATAAGATTGTGGAGGATGGGGGGTGATGTGCTTGTGGGTGATGTGCTTGTGTTTCTGCACCCTCATCAAGACCTTGGCAGCGCTGTTCTGAACATACTGGAGCTTTTGGATGCTCCTGCCAGGGATCCTGATGAGGAGTGCGTGACAGTAGTCCAACCTGGAGGAGACAAAGGCATCGATTAACTTCTCTGCAGCTGGGAGGGAAAGGGAAGAACGGAGTTTGGAAATATTACAAAGGTGAAAGAAGGATGTTTTGCAGATGTGGGTGACATGGTTGCCTTTGCTTGCCTCTACTGGTGGTTGGCTCTCACTGCGGTATTGTATCACTTCCTGTTCCGGAGCACAGCGGTGTTTTGCTGTATCTGTTAGCTGTTTAATCTGCGCAGTTAGATTGATCTAGTTATCTAGATAACGATTTGTTTCCCAGTGTAATCTTCACGTGCCTTAACTAAAGCACTCCTTCTGCTGAATCACCTCTAAATTATTTACACATTATTCACTTTGCGTGTTTTTAGGAATCCGCTAGCTTAGCGCAGCTACTAGCTCTTAGCCGATTTAGCATGGCGGCTTCTCCTGTCTCTCCCGCACTTTTCTGCTCTGGGTGTGAAATGTTTAGTTATTCCTCGGCCTCCTTTAGCAGTAACGGTACTTGTAATAAGTGTAGCTTATTCATAGCTTTGGAGGCCAGGCTGGGCGAATTGGAGACTCGGCTCCGCACCGTGGAAAATTCTACAGCTAGCCAGGCCCCTGTAGTCGGTGCGGACCAAGGTAGCTTAGCCGCCGTTAGTTCCCCTCTGGCAGATCCCGAGCAGCCGGGAAAGCAGGCCAACTGGGTGACTGTGAGGAGGAAGCGTAGTTCTAAACAGAAGCCCCGTGTACACCGCCAACCCGTTCACATTTCTAACCGTTTTTCCCCACTCGGCGACACACCCGCCGAGGATCAAACTCTGGTTATTGGCGACTCTGTTTTGAGAAATGTGAAGTTAGCGACACCAGCAACCATAGTCAATTGTCTTCCGGGGGCCAGAGCACGCGACATTGAAGGAAATTTGAAACTGCTGGCTAAGGCTAAGCGTAAATGTGGTAAGATTGTAATTCACGTCGGCAGTAATGACACCCAGTTACGCCAATCGGAGGTCACTAAAATTAACATTGAATCGGTGTGTAACTTTGCAAAAACAATGTCGGACTCTGTAGTTTTCTCTGGGACCCTCCCCAATCGGACCGGGAGTGACATGTTTAGCTGCATGTTCTCCTTGAATTGCTGGCTGTCTGAGTGGTGTCCAAAAAATGAGGTGGGCTTCATAGATAATTGGCAAAGCTTCTGGGGAAAACCTGGTCTTGTTAGGAGAGACGGCATCCATCCCACTTTGGATGGAGCAGCTCTCATTTCTAGAAATCTGGCCAATTTTCTTAAATCCTCCAAACCGTGACTATCCAGGGTTGGGACCAGGAAGCAGAGTTGTAGTCTTACACACCTCTCTGCAGCTTCTCTCCCCCTGCCATCCCCTCATTACCCCATCCCCGTAGAGACGGTGTCTGCTCCCAGACCACCAATAACCAGCAAAAATCTATTTAAGCATAAAAATTCAAAAAGAAAAAATAATATAGCACCTTCAACTGCACCACAGACTAAAACAGTTAAATGTGGTCTATTAAACATTAGGTCTCTCTCTTCTAAGTCCCTGTTGGTAAATGATATAATAATTGATCAACATATTGATTTATTCTGCCTTACAGAAACCTGGTTACAGCAGGATGAATATGTTAGTTTAAATGAGTCAACACCCCCGAGTCACACTAACTGTCAGAATGCTCGTAGCACGGGCCGAGGCGGAGGATTAGCAGCTTCTTCGGTTTCTTCCATTCCAGCTTATTAATTAATCAAAAACCCAGACAGAGCTTTAATTCATTTGAAAGCTTGACTCTTAGTCTTGTCCATCCAAATTGGAAGTCCCAAAAACCAGTTTTATTTGTTATTATCTATCATCCACCTGGTCGTTACTGTGAGTTTCTCTGTGAATTTTCAGACCTTTTGTCTGACTTAGTGCTTAGCTCAGATAAGATAATTATAGTGGGCGATTTTAACATCCACACAGATGCTGAGAATGACAGCCTCAACACTGCATTTAATCTATTATTAGACTCTATTGGCTTTGCTCAAAATGTAAATGAGTCCACCCACCACTTTAATCATATCTTAGATCTTGTTCTGACTTATGGTATGGAAATAGAAGACTTAACAGTATTCCCTGAAAACTCCCTTCTGTCTGATCATTTCTTAATAACATTTACATTTACTCTGATGGACTACCCAGCAGTGGGGAATAAGTTTCATTACACTAGAAGTCTTTCAGAAAGCGCTGTAACTAGGTTTAAGGATATGATTCCTTCTTTATGTTCTCTAATGCCATATACCAACACAGTGCAGAGTAGCTACCTAAACTCTGTAAGTGAGATAGAGTATCTCGTCAATAGTTTTACATCCTCATTGAAGACAACTTTGGATGCTGTAGCTCCTCTGAAAAAGAGAGCTTTAAATCAGAAGTGCCTGACTCCATGGTATAACTCACAAACTCGTAGCTTAAAGCAGATAACCCGTAAGTTGGAGAGGAAATGGCGTCTCACTAATTTAGAAGATCTTCACTTAGCCTGGAAAAAGAGTCTGTTGCTCTATAAAAAAGCCCTCCGTAAAGCTAGGACATCTTTCTACTCATCACTAATTGAAGAAAATAAAAACAACCCCAGGTTTCTTTTCAGCACTGTAGCCAGGCTGACAAAGAGTCAGAGCTCTATTGAGCTGAGTATTCCATTAACTTTAACTAGTAATGACTTCATGACTTTCTTTGCTAACAAAATTTTAACTATTAGAGAAAAAATTACTCATAACTATCCCAAAGACGTATCGTTATCTTTGGCTGCTTTCAGTGATGCCGGTATTTGGTTAGACTCTTTCTCTCCGATTGTTCTGTCTGAGTTATTTTCATTAGTTACTTCATCAACATGTCTATTAGACCCCATTCCTACCAGGCTGCTCAAGGAAGCCCTACCATTATTTAATGCTTCGATCTTAAATATGATCAATCTATCTTTGTTAGTTGGCTATGTACCACAGGCTTTTAAGGTGGCAGTAATTAAACCATTACTTAAAAAGCCATCACTTGACCCAGCTATCTTAGCTAATTATAGGCCAATCTCCAACCTTCCTTTTCTCTCAAAAATTCTTGAAAGGGTAGTTGTAAAACAGCTAACTGATCATCTGCAGAGGAATGGTCTATTTGAAGAGTTTCAGTCAGGTTTTAGAATTCATCATAGTACAGAAACAGCATTAGTGAAGGTTACAAATGATCTTCTTATGGCCTCGGACAGTGGACTCATCTCTGTGCTTGTTCTGTTAGACCTCAGTGCTGCTTTTGATACTGTTGACCATAAAATTTTATTACAGAGATTAGAGCATGCCATAGGTATTAAAGGCACTGCGCTGCGGTGGTTTGAATCATATTTGTCTAATAGATTACAATTTGTTCATGTAAATGGGGAATCTTCTTCACAGACTAAAGTTAATTATGGAGTTCCACAAGGTTCTGTGCTAGGACCAATTTTATTCACTTTATACATGCTTCCCTTAGGCAGTATTATTAGACGGTATTGCTTAAATTTTCATTGTTGCGCAGATGATACCCAGCTTTATCTATCCATGAAGTCAGAGGACACACACCAATTAGCAAAACTGCAGGATTGTCTTACAGACATAAAGACATGGATGACCTCTAATTTCCTGCTTTTAAACTCAGATAAAACTGAAGTTATTGTACTTGGCCCCACAAATCTTAGAAACATGGTGTCTAACCAGATCCTTACTCTGGATGGCATTACCCTGACCTCTAGTAATACTGTGAGAAATCTTGGAGTCATTTTTGATCAGGATATGTCATTCAAAGCGCATATTAAACAAATATGTAGGACTGCTTTTTTGCATTTACGCAATATCTCTAAAATTAGAAAGGCCTTGTCTCAGAGTGATGCTGAAAAACTAATTCATGCATTTATTTCCTCTAGGCTGGACTATTGTAATTCATTATTATCAGGTTGTCCTAAAAGTTCCCTAAAAAGCCTTCAGTTAATTCAAAATGCTGCAGCTAGAGTACTAACGGGGACTAGAAGGAGAGAGCATATCTCACCCATATTGGCCTCTCTTCATTGGCTTCCTGTTAATTCTAGAATAGAATTTAAAATTCTTCTTCTTACTTATAAGGTTTTGAATAATCAGGTCCCATCTTATCTTAGGGACCTCGTAGTACCATATCACCCCAATAGAGCGCTTCGCTCTCAGACTGCAGGCTTACTTGTAGTTCCTAGGGTTTGTAAGTGTAGAATGGGAGGCAGAGCCTTCAGCTTTCAGGCTCCTCTCCTGTGGAACCAGCTCCCAATTCAGATCAGGGAGACAGACACCCTCTCTACTTTTAAGATTAGGCTTAAAACTTTCCTTTTTGCTAAAGCTTATAGTTATGGCTGGATCAGGTGACCCTGAACCATCCCTTAGTTATGCTGCTATAGACGTAGACTGCTGGGGGGTTCCCATGATGCACTGTTTCTTTCTCTTTTTGCTCTGTATGCACCACTCTGCATTTAATCATTAGTGATCGATCTCTGCTCCCCTCCACAACATGTCTTTTTCCTGGTTCTCTCCCTCAGCCCCAACCAGTCCCAGCAGAAGACTGCCCCTCCCTGAGCCTGGTTCTGCTGGAGGTTTCTTCCTGTTAAAAGGGAGTTTTTCCTTCCCACTGTAGCCAAGTGCTTGCTCACAGGGGGTCGTTTTGACCGTTGGGGTTTTACATAATTATTGTATGGCCTTGCCTTACAATATAAAGCGCCTTGGGGCAACTGTTTGTTGTGATTTGGCGCTATATAAAAAAAAAATTGATTGAATTGATTGATGGTTGTCAAAAGAAAGGGGGGGGTCAAACTTGACCCCAAGGTTTGTAACACAGGGAGAAAGGGGATTGCTGTAGCCAAAGAGAGAAATGGAGGTGATAGGAGAGAAGTGAAGTTTGTGAGAAGTAACGGTTTAAAGGGCTTCGGTTTTTGAGCCATTCAGTTGCAGGAAGTTGTGACTCATCCATGCCCCTATCTCATCCAGGCAGGAGTTGAGGCGGTTAACAGTGGCAGAGGGGGTAACCTTGAGGTAGATACAGTCAAATACACTCAGATACAGTAAAATACACTGAGATACAGTTAGATTAACTAAGATACAGTCAGATACCTCAGAGACATGAAAATGCAGTCAAATACACTCAGCTACAGATGCACTCAGATGCAGTCATATACAGCAAGATACACTCGGACAGAGTCATATATATTCAGATAAACTCAGATACAGTCAGATACACTCAGAAAGAGTAAGATACAGTCAGACACACTCATAAAACTCATATGCAGTGAGATACACTCAGATAGAGTCAGATACAATTAGACACAGTCAGATACGGTCAGATGCAGTCACATCCACTCATGTACAGTCAGATACACTCACATACACAAAGATACAGTCAGACACACTTGGATGGAGTCGGATACACTCAGATACAGGCAGATATCTCAGAGACACTAAGATGCAGTCAAATAAACTCAGCTACAGATACACTCAGATACAGTCATATACAGTCAGGTATCAATCAATCAATCAATCTTATTTATATAGCGCCAAATCACAACAAACAGTTGCCCCAAGGCACTTTATATTGTAAGGCAAGGCCATACAATAATTACGTAAAAACCCCAATGGTCAAAACGACCCCCTGTGAGCAAGCACTTGGCGACAGTGGGAAGGAAAAACTCCCTTTTAACAGGAAGAAACCTCCAGCAGAACCAGGCTCAGGGAGGGGCAGTCTTCTGCTGGGACTGGTTGGGGCTGAGGGAGAGAACCAGGAAAAAGACATGCTGTGGAGGGGAGCAGAGATCAATCACTAATGATTAAATGCAGAGTGGTGCATTACAGAGCAAAAAGAGAAAGAAACACTCAGTGCATCATGGGAACCCCCCAGCAGTCTAAGTCTATAGCAGCATAACTAAGGGATGGTTCAGGGTCACCCGATCCAGCCCTAACTATAAGCTTTAGCAAAAAGGAAAGTTTTAAGCCTAATCTTAAAAGTAGAGAGGGTGTCTGTCTCCCTGATCCGAATTGGGAGCTGGTTCCACAGGAGAGGAGCCTGAAAGCTGAAGGCTCTGCCTCCCATTCTACTCTTACAAACCCTAGGAACTACAAGTAAGCCTGCAGTCTGAGAGCGAAGCGCTCTATTGGGGTGATATGGTACTATGAGGTCCCTAAGATAAGATGGGACCTGATTATTCAAAACCTTATAAGTAAGAAGAAGAATTTTAAATTCTATTCTAGAATTAACAGGAAGCCAATGAAGAGAGGCCAATATGGGTGAGATATGCTCTCTCCTTCTAGTCCCCATCAGTACTCTAGCTGCAGCATTTTGAATTAACTGAAGGCTTTTCAGGGAACTTTTAGGACAACCTGATAATAATTAATTACAATAGTCCAGCCTAGAGGAAATAAATGCATGAATTAGTTTTTCAGCATCACTCTGAGACAAGACCTTTCTAATTTTAGAGATATTGCGTAAATGCAAAAAAGCAGTCTTACATATTTGTTTAATATGCGCTTTGAATGACATATCCTGATCAAGAATGACTCCAAGATTTCTCACAGTATTACTAGAGGTCAGGGTAATGCCATCCAGAGTAAGGATCTGGTTAGACACCATGTTTCTAAGATTTGTGGGGCCAAGTACAATAACTTCAGTTTTATCTGAGTTTAAAAGCCGGAAATTAGAGGTCATCCATGTCCTTATGTCTGTAAGACAATCCTGCAGTTTAGCTAATTGGTGTGTGTCCTCTGGCTTCATGGATAGATAAAGCTGGGTATCATCTGCGTAACAATGAAAATTTAAGCAATGCCGTCTAATAATACTGCCTAAGGGAAGCATGTATAAAGTGAATAAAATTGCTCCTAGCACAGAACCTTGTGGAACTCCATAATTAACCTTAGTCTGTGAAGAAGATTCCCCATTTACATGAACAAATTGTAATCTATTAGATAAATATGATTCAAACCACCGCAGCGCAGTGCCTTTAATACCTATGGCATGCTCTAATCTCTGTAATAAAGGTACACTCAGATATACTCATATACAGTCAGATACACTTGGATAGAGTCATATACAGTCAGATACACTCAGATACAGGCAGATACAGTCGGATAGAGTCAGATACACTCGGATATTGTCAAACACACTCATATACCATACACTCAGATACACTCATATACAGTCAGATATACTCAGATGTTCTCAGATACAGGCAGATGCACTCAGATACAGTAAAATACACAGAGATACACTCATATACATCAAGACACACTCGGATAGAGTCATATATATTCAGATAAACTCAGATACAGTGAAACACATTTTTTTGAAACATATTGCAGGCATCCATTTCAAAATGACCAAATATTTGCACAAAAACAAAAAAGTCTATCAGATTGAACATTAAATATTTAAATATCTAAATATCTGTCTTTGTGGTGTATTCAATTGAATATAGGTTGAAAAGGATTTGAAAATTGTATTCTGTTTTTATTTACATTTTACACAGCGTCCCAACTTCATTGGAATTGGGGTTGTATACAGTCAGATACACTTGGATAGAGTTAGATACATACAGATACAGCCATACAAAGTAAGATACACTCAGATACAGTCAGATACACACAAATACAGTCAGATGCACTGAGATACACTCAGATACAGTCACATACACTAAGATACAGTTACACACAGTCAAATAGAGTCAGATATAGTCAGATACACTCCGATACACTCAGATACATACAGAAACAGTCAGATGCACTCAGATACCGTCAGATATACTCAGAGACAGTCAAACACACTCATATACACTACGATACAACACAGATACAGTCAGATACCTCAGAGAAACAGTCAGATGCACTCAGATGCAATCAGAAACACTCAGATACAATAATATACACTCAGATACGTGAGCATACAGTCAGATACACTCCAGTACACTCATATGCAGTCAGATACAGTCAGACATACTCAAATACACTCTGACACCATCAGATACAGTCATATTCAGTCGGATACACTCAGATAAAGTTAGATACAGTCATATACGCTCAGACACACTCATATACAGTCAGACACACGAATACAGTCAGATGGACTGAGATACAGTCAGATGCACTGCGATACAGTCAAATACACTCAGATACACGCCGATACACTCATATACACTGATACACTCATATACAGTCAGATGGTCTGAGATACAGTTAGATACACTGCGACACAGTCAAATACACTCAGATACACGCCGATACACTCATATACACTGATACACTCATATACAGTCAGATGGTCTGAGATACAGTTAGATACACTGCGACACAGTCAAATACACTCCGATAGTCAAATACACTGAGATACAGTTAGATACACTCAGATACATACAGCTACATTCAGATACACTTGGATAAAGTCAGATACACTCAGATGCAATCAGAAACACTCAGATATAGTCATATACAGTCAGATACACTCGGATACAGTCAGATACACTCAAATCCAGTCAGATACAAATATACACTCATAAACAGCCAGATACACTTGGATAGAGGCGGATACACACACTTATACAAGATCTATTAGACAATAAACCGACCCTTTTATTATTTTTTTTTAACTATATGGATTTGAATGACGTGCGATTCCACCAATCATGCTTGAACCCTCGTGCGCATGCGTGAGTTTTTTCACACGTGTCAGTGACGTCATTTCCCTGTAGGCAGGCCTTGAGTGAGATGTGGTCCCGCCCTCTCGGCTGAATTCCTTTGTTTCACACGCTGCTCCAGACGGCGCGCGTTGCTTTATCAAAAATTTTTCTGGACCTGTGAGGAATATCCGAGTGGATACTATTCAAGAAATTAAGCTGGTTTTCGGTGAAAAGTTTAACGGCTGATGAGAGATTATGGGGTGTTTCTGTCGGTGTAAGGACTTCCCACAGAGCGGGACGTCCTGCAGCGCTTCCAGGCGCCGTCGTCGGCCTGTTTCGACCTGAAAACATCCTAATTTAAGGCTTAATTCACCCAGGACGTCGTGAGAGAACAGAGAAGATTCAGAAGAGGCCGGCATGAGAACTTTATGCGGACATTCCACTGTTTAAGGACATTTTTTAATGAAAGACGTGCGCGCAAATTCGCCGAGTCGTTTCCGTGATGACTCGCCGAATCTGTGTGCGCCGCGACAGGAAAAACACCTCTGTGTTGAAAACCATTTGTAAAATTCAGGCAGCTTTTGATGGCTTTCAACAAGTGAGTAACTGAGAAATTGTTTAACAGCTTGGGCATGTTCCAACTTGCCCGTTAAGGTTTCCAACACGGAGGTGTTTTTCCTGTCGCGACCCCCGCGGTCGGGTCCGGCCTGACATGCGACTCTGCCCGCACGTTCTTTCATTACAAAATGTCCGTTAACAATGGAATGTCCGAATAAACTCCTCATGCCGACTTCTTCTGAAAGTTCTCTGTTCTCTGACGACTTCCTGGGTCAACAGAGCCTGAAATGTGGAAGTTTTCTGTTATGTGTCGACGCGGGTTGAGGAGCGGACCTGCGTCTGACAGAACCCAGCGCTACAAATAACCAGAAAAGCGGTTCCAAAAACAATATATTTATTACACCCGCTGTGCATAAAAAGTGTAAAAACAAAAATAGCGTCCCTCTGGTGGAGTGACTGTTGGCACGCTCTCCAGCGCCCGCAAGGATCAAAGTCCGGCACTCCTGGACCCACTACCACCGCCAAACACCCCCCAGGTGGACACAACAAACTGACTCTCTGTGAAGCAAAGAAGAGGTGAGGTAAGTCAGCAGTTACAACAATATCTTTCAAAAGACACACGCTATCAGCAACACATTCAGGTCTGTATCTTTTTTAACTTTATGCAAATGAGCAGCTTCTCATAACAGGTGGAGGATCACTTATCCGCACGCCACAGCAGTGAGAAGCAAGCTGCACAATTCTCATCACAATTCAAGTATACTGTGTAACAAAACACCAAGTTACTATCAACAATTAGTCAAACACTTAATTACCTTTAATGTGTGCTGAAGCATGTGTCCTCACCCTTCCTTGCTTCACGGGCTCGATGTGTCAAACACAGGCGCGGTCCTCAGCGTCTCACAAACGAACATCACAAGGTCGAGTTCCCGGCAGTTCTGCTTGAATCACACATGACTTAAATGCAGAACGCCATCCAATTATCTGCTTCACCTGAAAGTCTTTAAGGTTGCATGTGAGCACCCGTCACAGGTGCTACACATGATGTTGATGAGGGTGAGGACTCTTCAGCCAGCACCTTCTCCACAGACAAATCAGTTTCCATGCCACCTGAAGAGCAAAGAAAAGAAAAGAACACCAAAATATCCAGCCACACCCCCCAACACACAACAGTTTTCAACTTGAAACGGCGAGACGCTGCTGCCTCGAAGCGCAGATCGCCGTCAGGCGCCGTGGGCCGTCCTTACGGCGACACTACCAGACCAAAATCTCTCATCAGCCGTTAAAATTTTTACAGAAAACCAGCTGAATTTATCGAATGGTGTCCACTCAGTTGTGCCTTACAGTTTTGAAAAAATTTTGATCAAACAAAGCAGCAGTCTCTGAGCCATTCCTAAACAATGAAAAAACGACGAGAGGGTGGGCCACTCCTCAC
Source organism: Thalassophryne amazonica (assembly GCF_902500255.1). Lineage (NCBI taxonomy): Eukaryota > Metazoa > Chordata > Actinopteri > Batrachoidiformes > Batrachoididae > Thalassophryne > Thalassophryne amazonica. The sequence goes on from NC_047108.1 coordinate 20,595,419, forward strand.
TCAAAGACTGCCCACAGGCGAATGACGTAACCGACAGGCGTGTAAAAACTCTCGCATGCCCACGAGGGTTCAAGCATGTCTGATGTAACCACACGTGATTCAAATCCATATGGTTTTTGAAAAAAATAATAAGGTCGGATACTTTTCTAATAGACCTCGTATACAGTTAGATACACTCGGATAGAGTCAGATACACTCGGACACAGACAGATACACTCAGACACAGTCATATTAAGTCAGATACACTCGGGTACAGTCATGTACACCCAGATACACATATGCACTCATACTCGTATACAATCAGATACACTTGGATATAGCCATACATAGTAGGATACACAGACACAGTCTACATTGCCCTCACTGTCTCCAATGCACTTGCCGAGTCTGCAGGCTCGGTAAGCGTGACTTCTTGCGGAAAAATCCGCTGTGCTGCATCGTCTCAGTAACCGCAGCCTCAGAGCTCCGTGGCCACTGAGAGAGGTTTGCATCTTTTTAATGACTTGGATTCTTTGTGGGTCCCGTATCCGTACCCCACAACTGTAACACCAGAGGCAGTGAGCAAAGAGAGAGCATGCACATTGCGCATTATGCTTGAACCCTCGTGGGCATGCGAGGGTTTTTACACGCCTGTCGGTTACGTCATTCGCCTGTGGGCAGTCTTTGAGTGAGGAGTTGCCCACCCTCTCGTCGATTTTTTCATTGTTTAGGAATGGCTCAGAGACTGCTGCTTTGTTTGATCAAAATTTTTTCAAAACTGTACGGCACAACTGAGTGGACACCATTCGATAAATTCAGCTGGTTTTCGGTAAAAATTTTGACGCAGTAAGTCGTCAGAGAACAGAGAACTTTCAGAAGAAGTCGGCATGAGGAGTTTATTCGGACATTCCATTGTTAACGGACATTTTGTAATGAAAGAACGTGCGGGCAGAGTCGCATGTTGGGCTGGACCTGACCGCGGGGGGTCGCGACAGGAAAAACACCTCCATTGGAAACCTTAACGGGCAAGTTGGAACATGCCCAAGCTGTTAAACAATTTCTCAGTTACTCACTTGTTGAAAGCCATCAAAAGCCACCTGAATTTTACAAATGGTTTTCAACACGGAGGTGTTTTTCCTGTCGTGGCGCACACAGATTCGCCGAGTCATCACGGAAACGACTCGGCGAATTTGTGCGCACATCTTTCATTAAAAAATGTCCTTAAACAGTGGAATGTCCACATAAAGTCCTCATGCCGGCATCTTCTGAATCTTCTCTGTTCTCTCACGACGTCCTGGGTGAATTAAGCCTTAAATTAGGATGTTTTCAGGTCAAAACAGGCCGACGACGGCGCCTGGAAGCTCTGCACGACGTCCCGCTCCGTGGGAAGTCCTTACACCGACAGAAACACCCCATAATCTCTCATCAGCCGTTAAACTTTTCACTGAAAACCAGCTTAATTTCTCGAATAGTGTCCACTCAGATATTCCTCACAGGTCCAGAAAAATTTTTGATAAAGCAACGCGCGCCGCCTGGAGCAGCGTGTGAAACAAAGGAATTCAGCCGAGAGGGCGGGAACACATCTCACTCAAGGCCTGCCTACAGAGAAATGACGTCACCGACACGCGTGAAAAAACTCATGCATGCGCACGAGGGTTCAAGCATGATTGGTGTAATCGCACGTCATTCAAATCCATATAGTTTTTGAAAAAATAAAAAGGTCGGTTTATTATCTAATAGACCTCGTATAAACTTCTCACCCAGAAGAAAAAAGAGCGCCAACAACTACCCATAACTGTGTTCTTCACTCAGAAAAAGACACCTGCACCGAGGTGTCACTCAGTGGAAAAAGACGCTACAGCGGAGCGGCGCCAGGATGAAGAGGCGTGGTCAGAGGAACTGTGAAATACTGGCGAGTCACTATTAATAATTTCTTATGTGTCCAACCTCGCAGGTTGATTGTTATAATTAAATTTGTTAGTTCTAAAAGCCATCATAATTATTTATAGGAAAACGTTCTATTTTTATTTCTCAAAAAAATGTTTGGGCCTGAAAACAGGTTTTGATCTTTGGTTTCATTCTATAATACTGGACTTATTTTTCTACTAAAGCCCAGGTTACACATAGACGGTTTTGTCGGTGGGCAGTACATAGACTGAAGTTCGCGGTAGTTCCGGCTGTTTTCATGGTGGAAAGGGGCGGAGCATTTCGCCGGCGTTTTGAGCGCCGTACTAGCCGCAAATACACGGATAAAACGGCGCTAAATCCGCCGAATAAAGCGGAGTTTTGACGCCGTAGCATCCGGCACACGTCAGGCAACGGGGGTTAATACCCAGTTCTATCCTTTACAATCGCAGGTTAAGACGCGCGTGAGAACGGTGGTGTTCTGCTGCTGCCGATAATGCCCTGTGTACCGCTGGATTTATCCAGGCAAATCCTGCGTTACTCCAGGAACTTTTGCATATAGGCATCGCCCCCAGAGTATAATAGGCTGAAGCAGCTGTCAGTGCAGGGTGAGGGAGTGACAGGGAGCTCATCTCTCAGCCTTTTTTTTTCTCTCCTTTTCCCCTCCTCAATGTGTTGTTCCGTCTCCACCACAGGGCTACCCTCTGCTTCTGAACTAGACCTTTTGGTAAGTCCTTGCCGCTGCTGATTTTATTTTAGGAGGCATACTGGAGCTTCTCTGCAAAAATATCTGGAGCTGGCTGCGAGTGAGAGACCTGCATGCAGCGCGCTAGCGTTTTTATACTGGCCGCCGCCTATCGGCCGTTTGGAACACCATTAACCAGGAGGTGGCGTTTAGAACAGCGTACTGTCCGCTAGCGCCGCCGTTTTGTCTGCCTCTGTCGCCGGTTAAAACGCCTTTGAGGACGCCGATGTGGGCTCTATCGCCGTTTTACACGCCGTTGGTTAGGGATACAATGCCGGCCACCAATTACGGCGGTGTAAACTGCGGCACTACAGGAAGGGGCGGGATGACACGGCGATTAAAAAGTATCAAACGCCGTTGTTCGCGTTGTCTCCGTCATCAGGCCACTTCTCCGGGAGCTCTCCCGGAATTATTCGACATGTTGAATAATTTTTTCAACGATTCCCAGTGAAGCCAGAACCAAACCACGCCCCTGTGAGCCGGCGTTAACTACGGCGTTTGATCACTAAAACGGCCCAGAGGGGGCAAAATCTCTGCCGGGACGCTTCCGGGAGAGATTACCATCTATGTGTAAACGGGGCTTAAGGTTTGAACTTTGAGTGTTTACACAGGACAGAAAAGTGAGAAAATGTTAATGCCTGTTTGAGAAAAGTGTATAGTGTGTAGTGAGGGGTTTTACAGCCTTAAAACATCTACGAGGTCTGTTAGAAAAGTATCCGACCTTATTATTTTTTTCAAAAACCATATGGATTTGAATCACGCGTGATTACATCAGACATGCTTGAACCCTCGTGGGCATGCGAGAGTTTTTTCACGCCTGTCGGTTACGTCATTCACCTGTGGGCAGTCTTTGAGTGAGGAGTGGCCCACCCTCTCGTCGATTTTTTCATTGTTTAGGAATGGCTCAGAGACTGCTGCTTTGTTTGATCAAAATTTTTTCAAAAAGTGTAAGGCACAACTGAGTGGACACCATTTGATAAATTCAGCGGGTTTTCGGTAAAAGTTTTAACGGCTGATGAGAGATTTTGGTCTGTAGTGTCGCTTTAAGGACGGCCCATGGCGCCTGACGAGGAGCTGCGCTTCGAGGCGGCAGCGTCTCACCGTTTCAAGTTGAAAACTTCCACATTTCAGGCTCTGTTGACCCAGTAAGTCGTCAGAGAACAGAGAACTTTTAGAAGAAGTCGGCATGAGGAGTTTATTCGGACATTCCATTGTTAACGGACATTTTGTAATGAAAGAACGTGCGGGCAGAGTCGCATGTCGGCCGGACCCGACCGCGGGGGGTCGTGACAGGAAAAACACCTCCGTTGGAAACCTTAACGGGCAAGTTGGAACATGCCCAAGCTGTTAAACAATTTCTCAGTTACTCACTTGTTGAAAGCCATCAAAAGCCGCCTGAATTTTACAAATGGTTTTCAACACGGTGTTTTTCCTGTCGCGGCGCACACAGATTCGCCGAGTCGTCACGGAATGACTGCGAATTTGCGCGCACGTCTTTCATTACAAAATGTCCTTAAACAGTGGAATGTCCGCATAAAGTCCTCATGCCGGTCTCTTCTGAATCTTCTCTGTTCTCTCACGACGTCCTGGGTGAATTAAGCCTTAAATTAGGATGTTTTCAGGTCGAAACAGGCCGACGACGGCGCCTGGAAGCACTGCAGGACGTCCCGCTCCATGGGAAGTCCTTACAGTGACAGAAACACCCCATAATCTCTCATCAGCCGTTAAACTTTTCACCGAAAACCAGCTAAATTTCTCGAATAGTGTCCACTCGGATATTCCTCACAGGTCCAGAAAAGATTTTGATAAAGCAACGCGCGCCGTCTCGAGCAGCGTGTGAAACAAAGGAATTCAGCCGAGAGGGCTGGACCACATCTCACTCAAGGCCTGCCCACAGGGAAATGACGTCACCGACACACGTGAAAAAAAACTCACGCATGTGCACGAGGGTTCAAGCATGATTGGTGTAATCGCACGTCATTCAAATCCATATAGTTAAAAAAAAATAAAAGTGTCGGTTTCTTATCTAATAGACCTCGTATAATAATTGTAAAAACTAACGCTGACTACTTTGCGGATTTTGCCTATTGCGGGTTATTTTTAGAACGTAACTCCCGTGATAAACGAGGGACCACTGTACACTCATATTGGCAGATACAGTCAGATACACTCAGATGCAATCAGATACACTCACATACAGTCATATACACTCAGATACACTCATATGCAGTCAGACACACTCAGATACAGTCAGATACACTGTGATGCCATCACATGCAATCACATACAGCTACATACAAGAGGATACACTTACATTCACTCTGATACAGTCAGATACACTTAGATACAGTCAAATACAGTGAGATACAGTTTGATACACTCAGATACATACAGATACAGTCAGATGCATTCGAATAAAGTCAGATACACTCTGATACAGTCAGAAACACTCAGATACAGTCAAATATTGGTCTGAGCTGCACAATGGAGAACTGTGTCCTGTACGTCCTGACCAACCAACCACAGACTGTAAGGATCCACAACACCATCTCCTCTTCTATCACCCTCATGACTGACTAGTTTTTAGGAGGTTTTATAAAAATAACCGGGACCTGAGTACTAATTTTGTACATTAACATGTACAGTGAGGAAAATAAGTATTTGAACACCCTGCGATTTTGCAATTAATACTGGTAAAGAGTGCAGAATAAGAGGGCTTCTTAAAGAAAAATTAACAGGTCTGTGAGAGCCAGAATTCTTGCTGGTTGGTAGGGGGTCAAATACTTATTTGCAGCAGTAACATACAAATAAATTATTTTAAAAAATCATACATTGTGATTTCCGGATTTTTTTTTTTTTTTTTTTTTTTTTTAGATTATGTCTCTCACAGTGGACATGCACCTAAGATGAAAATTTCAGACCCTCCATGATTTCTAAGTGAGAGAACTTGCAAAATCGCAGGGTGTTCAAATACTTGTTTTCCTCACTGCAAATGTGAGTTGGTACGACAAATAAAGTTCCTTGAAGCCTTGAAATACACTGATATACAGTTAGATACACCCAGATACAGTCAGATACACTCTGATACACACCGAAACAGTCAGGTGCACTGAGATACAGTCAGATTCAGCCAAACACACACAGATACAGTCAGATATTCCACTGTTAAAGGAGATTTTTTTTAATGAAAGACGTGCAGGCAGATTGCAGCGTTGGCTCGCAGCCGCTGCGACGCTCCGTCACAGGAAAAACACCTCTGTTGGAAGCCTTAAGGACAAGTTGGAACTTGTCCAGCTGTTAAACAATTTCTCATATACTCACTCCACTGAAAGCCATCAAAAGCCGCCTGGATTTTACAAATGGTTATCAACACGGAGGTGTTTTTCCTGTGCCGCCGCACCGCGCCGGCTGCGTCCCGACGCACGGACCCGTCCGCACGTCTTTCATTAAAAAAACTCTCCTTTAACAGTGGAATATCCAGATAAAATGCTGAAACCGACTTCTTCTGAAACTTCTCTGTTCTCTCACGACGTCCTGGATCAATAGAGCCTGAAATGTGGAGGTTTTCAGCTTGAAACAGGCTGACGACGGTGCCTGAGAGCGCTGCACGACGTCTCGCTCCGTGGGAAGTCCTTAAAGCGACAGTATCACCTCAAAATCTCTCATCAGCCGTTAAAATTTTCACCGAAAACCAGCTTAATTTTTCGAACCGTGTCCACTTCGATGTGTCTCACAGGTTTAGAAAAAATTTTGATCAAACAAAGCGCCAGTCTCTCAGCAACTTCTCAGACAAAGGAATTCCGACAAGGGGCTGGACGACTCCTCCCACAAGGAGTGCTCACAGGCGAATGACGTCACCGACAGGCGTGGAAAAACTCACGCATGCGCACGAGGGTTCAAGCATGTCTGACGTAAAAACATATGAATGAAATCCATATAGTTTTTGAAAAAAATAAAAAGGACCTATACTTTATTGACAGCCCTCGTACTCAGATATAGTCAAAAACACTCATATACAGTCGTATACACACAGATACACTCAGACACAGTCAAATACACTGAGATACAGTAAGATACTCTCAGATATAGTCAGATACCTCAGAGACACTAAGATGCAGTCAAATACACTCATACAAATACACTACAGATACACTGATACAGGCAGACAGTCTCAGATAGAGTCAGATACAGTAAAACACACTCATTTTCCAGTCACATACAGTCAGACACACTCAGATGCACAGAGATACAGTCAGATACACTCGGATATAGTCAAATACAGTTAGATACACTCACACACAGAGGGATGCACTCAGATACAGTCAGATACAATCAGATACACTCAGATACAGTCAGCTTTATTTTGTTTTTGTTTTATTTAATGGAAACATCAAAGACTGTCAAGAAACATTAGCATGAGCAGTTTAAACTTAGCTGTGCTAAAACATGCTGTTGATGTCTTCCTGTGCAGGGGAGGTATGATCCAGACCACTGAGCAGTACCAGTTCCTGTATGCAATGCTGGCTGAGTACAGCACCCACCTACCGCGTACACAGGTACCAACGAATACCACAAGCAAGGTTTAACCCTGACCCAGCACACGAGCGAGGTTTAACCCTGACCCAGCCCACAAGTGAGGTTTAACGCTGACCCAGACCACAAGTGAGGTTTAACGCTGACCCAGACCACAAGTAAGGTTTAACGCTGACCCAGCCCACGAGTGAGGTTTAGCCCTGAACCCAACCTACGAGCGAGGTTTAACCCTGACCCAGCCCACGAGTGAGGTTTTACGCTGACCCAGACCGAAAGCCAAGTTAAACCCTGACCCAGCCCACGAGTGAGGTTTAGCCATGAACCCAACCCAGGAGGGAGGTTTAACCCTGACCCAGCCTGGGAGTGAGGTTTCATCCTGACCCAGCCCACGAGTGAGGTTTAACGCTGACCCAGACCGAAAGCCAAGTTAAACCCTGACCCAGCCCACAAGTGAGGTTAAACCCTGTCCCAACCCACAAGTGAGGTTTAACGCTGACCTAGCCCACAAATGAGGTTTAGCCCTGAACCTAACCCACAAGCAAGCTTTAACCCTGACCCACCCTACGAGTGAGGTTTAACCCTGACCGAACACACGAGTGAGGTTTAACGCTGACCCACCCTACGAGTGAGGTTTAACGCTGACCCAGACCAAGAGCCAAGTTAAACCCTGAACCCAACCCACAAGGGAGGTTTCACCCTGACCCAGCCCGTCAGTGAGCTTTAACCCTGAATCTAACCCACGAGTGAGGTTTAACTCTGACCAAGCCTGCGAGTGAGGTTTAACCCTAAATCCAACCCATGAGTGAGGTTAAACCCTGACCCAGCCCGCGAGTGAGGTTTAACCCAGACCCAGCCCACGAGCAAGGTTTCACCCTGACGCAGCCTGCGAGTGAGGTTTAACCCTGACCCAGCCCACGAGTGAGGTTTAATTCTGATGCAGCCCACGAGTGACGTTTAACTCTGACCCAGCCCACAAGTGAGGTTTAATGCTGACCTAGCCCACGAATGAGGTTTAGCCCTCAATCCAACCCACGAGCAAGCTTTAACCCTGACCCAGCCTACGAGTGAGGTTTAACCCTGACCCAGCCTGGGAGTGAGGTTTCACCCTGTCCCAGCCCACGAGTGAAGTTAAACCCTGACCCAGACCATGAGTGAGGTTTAACCCTGACCCAACCCACGAGAGAGGTTTAACTCTGACCACTCAAAACAGAATTAAATATATACATGAAAAATCAAAGATACTCCTTAAAAAAATACCTGAGAGAAAAGTGATCAAATTGAAAAAGAATCAGTGACCTCAGTGATGTCTGATGATGATGTCACTGAGTGCACAGGAAGTGAGTGTTGTCAAAATAAAAGTCTAGGTGGTGTCTCTGAGATAGATGGAATCATTAAATTAAGACTGTCAGCCTGCAGTACACACTAATGTACAGTGCCCTCCAAAACTATTGGAACACTTTTTTTATTACACACATTTTGATTTGAAAAAAAAAAAAATCTAAAATGATATTTGCTAAACTCAAACTGAAAGCAAATCGCTACAACTTGATATTGTTAATAAATACCTTATAAATACATATCTTAAATAATATTATTGATTTCAGATTCTCTAAACCCATGTTAATACATTGTTGTATTTCTGCTGGGGCTATGTGAGGTTAAGAGCGATGACAGTCAGCAAGTTTACACTCAATATGTTCTTGATATCTGCACAGTAATTCATTGTACTCCTGTTAAGATATTTGTCTGCACCAAAAGTATATCTTATAAAAGCTAAGCGTCTTTCATTATCTTATCATGTGAAAAGATGTAACAACAGCAGCAGTGGTTCCATTAACACAAGGTCCTGTTCTTACGTCTTTAAAGTTTGACCTAGTTAGACACATGGCCTAAACATGATGTGGCAGTTTTTGATCACGTAAGCACACACATAGGAGGATCACTTCTTTATCAATGATGTCAGGGGATGTCTATAAAACCTCACTCTAAACTGTGTTCGGGGTCTCTTTCCTGAACGAGCTTCTGTGTGACCTCGGGACGGTGAGATCTGATATGATTAACTCCACATGAAATGTGTTTAAACTGTCGTTTTTGTAACAGAGTCTCATTGATTGAGGACAGACCCAAAGAACTCAGGGTCTAACAATATTAAATAATTACAAATATTAAAACCAAGGTGATGGGTTGCATCAGTAATGGGTCCCTTTGGTATAATACCTGTAAATAATCAGTTTTATTGCCAGTTTTCTTCAGACAAGTCAGGGGATGGAGACATGAATATTTCCAAGTCACTGAATATGTCTTGAATTTTATTTACATCAGTTATGAAGAAATACTAACAGTATGGTAAATCTGTGTAGAGTATACAGTAATTTGTTTCTGAAATGGCATAAACAAATTAAAACGTGTGAAACACCAAGTGTTCCAATACTTTTGGACTGAACTGATTTACATCTTTAATAAGCTGTGTCTTACTCTGAATTTTTATAAAACCTTTGTTGCCGATGTGGCGACAGAAAGTTCATTTTATTTTAATGTTTTTATCTTGTGTTTTGACAGGAGCAGGTGAACCCAGATGAGCCCCGAGGCTCTGTCCAGCTCTGCCTTCAGCTCCAGAACCTGAAGGTTGAAAACAGGCCAAATCCAAGGAATGGAGACTGTCCAGAATCAGGAGAACCTTCAGCTATTCTTCTGCCACAAACAGAACATCAACAGAACCACTAAAGTTCACAAAAAACTGATGGAACCTTACAAGAACTGGATTGAGATGTAGAGTAAAACACAAAAGATGCTAGAACTTTACGTTCTTGGACCTGAAGAACGGATCCATCTGTAGGTCCAATAAAGATTCATTGTGATGGTTCTGTCTCATCAGTCAGATTTTTGTGTCTCTGTGCACGTCCTGAAGTCCTTTCCCCTCTGGACTTTTGTGTTTTTATTTATACAGAGTTGTGCTCAGAAGTTTACTTCCCCTGACACAATTTTTGTTTTTTGGCCATTTTTCAGAGAATATGAATGATGAATGATTTGTCCCTCATGGTTAGCAGTTAGGTGAAGCCATTTTTTTTTGTCAAATAACTGTGTTTCCTCTTTTTAAATCATAATGACAAAAGAAACGACCCAAATAACCCTGATCAAAAGTTTACATCCCCCTATTCTTAACACTGTGTGTTGCCCCCTTTAACTTGGAGTCTTTTGTGGTCGTTGTGGATGAGGCTCTCTGGTGGTGAAGCTCAATCAGTCAATCAATCAAACAACTTTATTAATCCCACAAGGGGCAATTAAATTTGAGCAGTCCATAAAAAAAACACAATAACATAACAACATATAACAACAATAAAACTAATAAAAACAAATAAAAAATAGATGCCAGGAAGACGGATACAGTCCTCTACAGCCGGTACGTCCCAGAAGAGCAACTTTCACCCCCTGCAGCATCAAGTTTCTGCAAGAATCTAATCTTACTTTCACCTAGGGTTGCCACCTCTCCCTTAAAATACCGAATTGTCCTTTATTTCACAATTAATTGTTGCGTCCCATATACGGGACGTAAACTGTTCCATATTTTCATAAACATCCGCCACACACTCATTAAAACTGAATAATGAACAAGATAAAACACAGGAAATATTAAGGGCTGCCAATGTCCTCTCTGTACCTCGCATTAGGTCCTGTAACGAGGAAACTCCACCACATCCAAAGAAGCAAAAACGTTTGCAAATGTACAGACGTGAGTGGGAAGAGTCAAACCCCTGGCTCAACAGCATTAGTGGCAATGAAGCAAACTGTAGGCAAACAAGTATTTTTTATTTCCTCTTCTTAAAGTAAATTATTGATGTGTTTTCCTTAATATTTTTGTTTATTATTGCACGTCAGTGACTGATCATGAAGTTTCGTGTTAATAAAGCACTTAAAGCTTTAAGTATGACTAAATGCTTTTTTCAAAATTAAATCTACCGCTCCCTGGGTGGTGGTGTCGTGACCCTGAGTTGCTGTGGGGGGCATCCTTTATTTTCATTTCTGAAAGGTGGCAACCCGACTTTCACCCCTGCTGCTTAGCATTCAGATGTTTAGCTGATTTCAAATATTTGAGATTCTTATGATCAGTCCAGACAAGAAATGGCCCCCGAGCCCCCTCTAACCAATGTCGCCACTCCTCCAGGGACAACTTGATTGCCAGCAACTTGGAGTCACCAATATTGTTCTTTTGCTCTGCGGCAGATAGCTTCCTGGACAAAAATGCACAAGATTGGAGCTTACCATCACTGGGGCTAATTTGGAATAGGACTGCCCCTACGTCCATCTCAACCATGAACTGCTTACTGAAGTCCGTGAGGAGTAGCACCGGGGCAGAAGTCTAACGCTGCTTGAGTTTACTGAAGGCAGCGTCACACTCGGGAGACCAAAGACTTGTGGGGAGAGGTGAGTTCATGCAACGGTGAAGCAATGGTACTAAAACGTCTTATGAACTTTCAACAAAAATTTGCAAACCCAAGGAATCTTTGCACATCCTTACGAGTGAGTGGCGTGGTCCACTCAACCACTGCCGCTACCTTAGCTTGGTCCATCCTGACCTTCCCTTCAGACAGCACAACCCCCAGAAAAGATGCTGAAGGTTTGTGGAATTCACATTTTTCTGCTTTGACATACAACTGGTTCTGGAGTAACTGCTGCAGTTCAGAACAGACATGCTGAGCGTGGATCTCTGCACTGGGGGAGAAAATCAGGATGTCATCCAAATACATATTAAGCATGCCCAGAAGCACATCATTCACCACGTTCTGAAAGGGGGCCGGTGCATTGGTTAGACCAAATGACATAACTAAATATTCATAATGACCAGTTAACATATTAAATGCCGTTTGTCATTCATCACCCTCCCATATCCTGACAAAGAGAAAGTAAATCTAGTTTGGTAAACACTTTAGTCCCTCCAGTGGCTCAAAAGCTGATGCTATTAATGGAAGAGGATATCTGTTCTTCAAGGTTATGTCATTAAGAGCTCTGTAGTCAATGCATGGTCGCAGGGTCTTATCCTTCTTTATGAAGAATATTCCACCCACTGCAGGGGAGGAGGATGGTCGGATGAGACCAGCTGCAAGAGATTCCTGTATATAGTCTTCCATGGGTTGACACTCAGTTACTGAAAGTGAATACAGTTTGCACCTCAGAGGGTGCAGTCATAACTTCTATGGGGAGGCAGGGATTTAGTCTGAGCCTTACTAAAGACTGCGGCAAGTTCATGATAACAGAACAGAACATTAGTTTAGACAGGCTTGGGGATGATCTGTGGCTCTCTTCGTCTGACCAGGCAGTTCATGCAGTTCGGCCCCCAGGATAGAATTTGCCCATTGGCCCAATCAAAATTTAGGTTGTCTTTTCAACCTTTCTTTCAAAAAGCCTGATTGTGTGTCTGAAATAACCTGAGGCATCCCAGTTTTCAGTCTGGAGGCATATATACAGGTTAAATTTTTTTAAGCAGGGATATTGGTCTAAAATGATCAATTAATCTAAAATCTTTCCCCAGTTGAGGGATGAGGGTGATGATACCTTGCTTCATGGTAGATGGAAGAGTGTAGGAATCAGAAATCTCTTTTAATACTAGGAAGAAAAGGTCCTTCAGGTGTTCCCAAAAGTGTCTATAAAAATTAACAGTCAGATCATCTGAGCCAGGAGATTTATCTAAAGATAAGCATCTCATTGACAACGCTAGACCGGACGGGCTTGGCATGACTGACGTGAAAAGTGGGGTGGACACGCATGGACCAGGGGATGCAGAGATAGACAGAAACAGGATTAATGACCTTGGAAACCGGAAAGGGACCAACAAACCGGGAAACCAATTTCTTACGAACCCCCTAAGGGTAAGGTAGTGCATGGACAGCCAGACCTTCTGTCTGGAAGCGTACAGTGGTGCGGTGGACCTCCTGCAATCCGCGGTGGTCTTATAAACCGTGGACAAGTGGGTAAATGTTTGCAAACCCCAAAAACCATTGCACTTCTTTACGTGACAGGGGAATGGCCCAATCCAGCACTGCCACAACCTTCTCAGGATCCATCTTTATTTCTCCCTTAGAAATAACAAAGGCCAAAAAGGAAACTATGGACATATGGAATTGACATTTCTCTGTTTTCACGAAGAGATCATTTTGTAGGAGGATTTGTAAAACTGTATGTATGTGACGCACGTGTGTTGCCAAATCCAGGGACAAGATGAGGATGTCATCCAGATATACAAAGACGAATTTATTCAGGTATTCTCGTAGCACATCGTTCACTAAATTTTTAGAAAACAACGGCAAGACCAAGTATTCATAATGACCAGACGGCGTACTAAAGGCCGTTTTCCACTCATTTCCATGTCTGATCCGGACTAAATGATATGCATTGCGTAAGTCGAGTTTGGAAAAAACATGTCTCTCTCCAACAACTCAAACGTAGAGGAAATGAATGGCAGCGGATAACGGAATTTTTATTGTGACATCATAAAGGCCATGGTAATCAATACAGGGACGGAGTGTCTTATCCTTCTTCTCAACAAAGAAGAACCCCGCCCGGGCGGGTGAAGATGAAGGTCAAATTAAACCAGCTGCCATGGACTCCTGGATGTACTCATTTATCGCATGGTGTTCAGGTGCCAACAGAGAAAAGAGGTTTCCCTGTGGTGGACTCGCCCCAGGGAGAAGCTCAATGGCACAGTCATATTCACGGTGTGGAGGTAACAATTTGGATCTAGCCTTACTAAATATGGCAGCAAGGTCATGGTAACACTCGGGTACCCCAGCAAGATCTGGATTTGAACCCTGCGGGGTGCGTTCAGGTTTTAATAAACATGTATGATTACAGGCTGGGCTCTAGGAGGTGATTTCGCCCTTAACCCAGTTGAACTTCAGACAGTGTCATTGTAGCCAGGGGTGACCCAGGATTATTGAGTGAGTCATATTGTCCAATACATGGAAAATGATTGATTCGGAATATCTGTGGGAAACCAGTAATTGAACAGACTGTGTGCGGTAAGTAATTTGGCCCAGTACATGGCCGTCCACAGCAAGTACCACCAGAGGGTGCGATATCTTATACAGTTTCAGGTGAAGGTACCTGGCGAGAGAAGAAAGAATCAAAATGGCATCGGAACCAGAATCAACAAAAGCCAAAATGGTAATGGAAGTGTGATCAGACATTAATTTGGCTGGGATTATATTTTGTGTCAAAACAGGGTAGATGGAATTGAGACTCACCCGCGATTCCGCTCTTGACTGCGCGGTGACACCCCTGCCCTGACAATTGGCTATGATGTGTCCAGCTTGTCCACAGTAAAAGCAGAGGCCGTCCACACAGCGATGTTGTCGCTCATTTGGGGTCAGGCGCATGCGCTAACCTAACTGCATTGGCTCCTCTGTGTTGCGCTGAGGTGGCTCAGGCTGGGCATGAATGGAGGAGGAGGAGTGGCCAGGAGGCATGTTGGACTGGTAGTCTGGATGACGACTGCCACGGCAAGGACGGTCCTGCAGGCGCCGGTCTGTGCAGATGGCAAGCCCGATCAGTTTGTCCAAATTCTCCGGCAAGTCAATGACGACGAGTTGATCCTGAATTTCTGCTGACAGGCCCTGGAAGAACACATCAAGAAGTGCGGCCAGGTTCCATTCACTCTTCGTCGCCAAGATGCAAAAGTCAATGGCATAATCTGTGACCCGGCGGCTGCCCTACTTCAACTTCATGAGGGACCGTGCTGCTTCACGGCCCGGGGCTGTATGTTGGAATACTTGATCGAGAGCTGTAGTGAATGCCGGGAGTGAAGCACAGGAGGGTGACTGTCGTCTCCACTCGGCCGTGGCCAAGGCAGCTGCTCGACCGGACAGGTGGGTGATGATGTACGCTATTTTAGATCTATCTATCTGACATGGATGACATTAATTCAAAATGTAACTCGCACTGGGTGTTAAAGGGTCTGACATCACTGGAGTCGCCTGAGAAGCGTTCCAGACGTGACAACTGATTGCAAACAACAGGCGCAGGTACAGAACCTGGTAAGGCAGCTGGCAGCCCTGGTGATATGTTAGGATTACCAGTGGCCGCATCCGACGTAGCCTGAGGATCGAGTCTGGACAGCAGTTGGCTCATCTGAGCACTTACTGAAGACATAAAGGTCTCCCGGCGTGTGACGAGTTCGCTAAATCCTGAGCTTAGCGTAGCGAGTTTGTCTTCTTGCTGTGCGAGCTGCTGACTGTGGTGGTGTACCGCCATCTGAAAAGGATCTGGGCCCGCTGTCTCCGTCGTTGGCCAGTTTGTTCTGACGAACACTTTCTCTCTCTCACACTGTCAAACACACTCTCTCTCTCTCTCTCTCTCTCACACTGTCAAACACTCTCTCTCTCTCTCTCTCTCTCTCTCACACTGTCACACACTCTCTCTCTCTCACACACACGAACACTTCTCTCTCTCTCTCTCTCTCTCTCTCTCTCTCTCCTCTTCTCTCTCTCTCTCTCTCTCACACCCACGCTTCTCTCTCTTACACACACACACACACACACACACACAAACATTTTCTCTCTCTCTCTCTCTCTCTCTCTCTCTCTCTCTCTCTCTCTCTGAAGGTGGTGTGAACATTGTAATATGTACATAATGTTCTTTTGTCAATTGAAGAATTTTTTCCATATTTTGAAAGAGTGTAAATTTGGTGATATTTTCTGTTTTGTTAAGGGGGTGTCATTGTGAACCCCAGGATCTGTTTGTCTGTTGAAGATAATGTCAGTTCAGTACAGTTTGGTGTACTATGTGTGTAATTGGTGTCAAATGGTGAAATGTTCTTTGCTCAAGAACTTGAGTGTTGTATTTGATACTGTTCCTTTCCAAACTAGAAATGGGGCCTAATATAGCTGTAAATGGTTAACTTTATCTGTAAAACTGCTGATTTTGAGAACGACATGAAATGATTATTGTGGAATTGTAGTAATTTTCCGACTGTTCACTTGAATGCCTGTACTGGACAAGGCAAGGGAATCTATTGGCACAGCAGCCCCACCAAGACTGTTTTTCACCAGCCGCCACTGATCTATATATTAACCTTCTGGAGTCCAGGGTATAATTGGCTGTTTTGACTGCTTTTGGTTTTACCTTTATATTTTACCTTTAAAAAGTGTTTACCTGGCCTTGTTCAGTGTCATTTTTTTCAGCACAACCTCACCTGTGTGACTTTCCAGTTTTTCATTCATTTTTGACCTACTGTATTAACACAGTGAACCTAAAATCACACACAAAAAACATAAAATCCAAGTAGAAAAAATTTTGTTTTGACTGTGAAAACCAAAAACTTGTTTAATGAGCCATTTTCATAACTTAAAATGTAAATATAAAATGTAAATTTCAAAAACACGTACAAATGTAGCCAAAAATCAAAGTTAAATACAACTATTTACATAAATGCAGGAAATGCTTCAGGCATTTTTGTACAATTATTTACAAAACAGTCAGATTTCACAATAAGATTTATAATTTAAAAAACATATGTACAAATACAGTGCAGTAAATGCTAATGCTAAACTATTTAGAAAACAATCAGATATCAAACTAAGATGCAACACAAATTATTTGTGCCAGTCAAAACACAATTCCTGTCCAACACAACACAGACAGGCACATCACAGGCCTGACACTTCCACGGTGTGTCACTCCGCTTGTTGCCCACCTGAAGGCACCGCTGGCACCTCAATCTGCCTTTTGTGGCCTCTTGGCAAGGATCTGTACCTGTCACAATTGGCACAGGAACGTGGTTCTGGCTCCTGTTCTGTGGGACACCTATTTTGTTTGTGCCACACAGTTGACACACCAGCTCCACCATAAAGTCCTTGCTTGACACTGCTGATCTCACAATGCAAGATGAATGCATTTGTGGTTGCAGTGTCAAGGAAGTGCAGCAACACTGTCCTGTACCAGTGTGCAGTTTTCTGATGGGTTGAGTAGTACTGGATGAGCTGGTCAGATAGGTCAACTCCACCCATGTTTTTATTATAAGCCAACACTGGGGTAGGCCAGGGAATGTCTTTCACCGTCCAGCGTCCATCCTTCGCATCCTTTGCATCCTTCACCCTTCTCTGCACTGTCTCACCTGAAAACGCATGATGGATGGTGGAGCACAGGGACACCTCCCGTGTGTCCATCCACTTTACAAACACCAGAGGCCCCTCTCTTATCCATCTTATAGATCTTCTTTCAGATTTTTTTGTGAGAGCATTTGTCCTCCCTCTGGGACATCCTCGTCTGTTCTCCCTGTATGTGCCACATTCTCCAAACTTCATGTTAGCCAGGTCCATGAAGAGTTTGGGATTCGTGTAAAAATTGTCCATGTAAATGTGGTGCCCAGTACAAAGCGAAGATTGCTGGATCAGGTTCATGACCACATCGTACGACAGCCCGTGCTCACTTGCGGTCACAGTCTTGCCAGTATAAATGGTGAACTTGAGTGTGTAGCCATTACTTAAAACAGCCAACAGAAAAAGTTTCATGCCCCATTTTGTTGGCTTGTCCTTCAAATATTGAGTCAATCCAGTTCTTGTCACCACCATCCTTTCATCCTCATGTGGTAATAAGCCTGGCTAAAGAGGCCTGACTCGAAACAGTTTGTCATGACCTGCTGTTCGCCTTTTTCTATAATTTTCTACATCCTCATCTGGATCACTTAGGTGGATGTTCCAGAATATCAAACTAAATCTCTCTCTGGACATTACTTTCACTGGGAAGGACACAGACAAAATATTATTTTGTTTCCACTAGTCCTGGAGACTTGGCAGTGACACCAATGACACGTGTATCAGAAGTCCAAAAAATTTGTACAGATCTTCCATATCAATGTCTGTCCAGGTGTATTTTTTCCTAATGCTTTGTTTGTTTGTTTTTTGCAGCAATTTTATTGGTGTTGGTGCAAATTGTTCGAACTGTGTCAGTTGAAAAAACAAAAGAAAAAGGTCTTTTGGTCTTTGGGTGGAAAGTGTATCAAGCTGGACTCCTGGTGTTCTCCAAGCCTGAAATCTGCTTACTGCTTGAGCAGTGTCTGCGTTCTCCTCCGTGTTCCAGCAGTCAGCGCTGGGGCATGTCTCTGCTGCTCGTCCGAGCGGAGATCTGAATCTGGAAACAGAAGCGTACGCTCCGATCATCTGTTCAGATCTCTGTGGATCCACCTGCTTTGGTTGCTCCTCCAGAACAGAAGAGGGATCATCTCTTTCATGACCAGAATCTTCACTATCTATTTCAGACTCTGACAACGTGCTACGCATTCCGTCTTCCTCCAGTTCAGTTCAGAAAATAACTGAAGCGCCTGCTCCACATTCATAAAATGCCTCATTTTTACAAAAACAAAAAACAAACAAACAACAACACTAGCCACACATGCTTCCCACCAGTAACAAAGAGAAAATGCACATACAATCAGACCCACGTGGGGTGGGTGGACTGTGATCAAACTCGCGTGGGGTTAGTGAACACATGTGGGGTTAGTGACTTCTGATTGGTGGAAAATTCACGAGCCAACCAACCAATGAGAAAGAAGTTGTCATAGTTCTTCCCACCGCTGTTGCTGCTGCAATAGAGAAGGAAATGATCCTTTTGTGTACAAAACCATATACACCATCCTCTTGTGTACATAAACATGCAGCGAAAAATGACAATAATATTCATGAAAACGCATGGTGTAAAAAATTACTCATAAGTCAAGTTATACTAGGCCGATTAACAAATTTAAAAAGTGCTGTAAAGGTTGAAGTCTCCACGTTCAACACTCATTTAAAGGGAGCCTCAGAGTGCAGCAGATTGTTACAATTAGGTCATGTGACTTTTTATGCGAGGGTGCGTCATTCGACTCCAGAGTGTTAAAAGCGTGCGTGCATGTGTGAGTTTATTTAGTGCCTTCGTTGTGAGTACATAATATAATTGCAGATATGTAAATTGTTGTGTGGGCCGCCAGAAGAGGAGGTACTGCTGGCCCACCACCAGAGGGCGCCCTGCCTGAAGTGCGGGCTTCAGGCACGAGAGGGCGCTGCCGCCATGGACACAGCCGGGGGTGACAGCTGTCGCTCATTACCTCTTGACAGCTGTCACCCATCTACTCAACATCATCTCACTCCATAAAGACCAGACGTCATCTCCACCTCGTTGCCGAGATATCATACTTCATAGGAGGTAATACTCTCAGCCTTTTTGTGAGATTTGTAACTCTGTTATTGTGAGAATTTGCAGGAGAACCGGTCGTTTGTGAGGAGGCTGTGCAAGACGGCGCTCCTTTTCAGCTGAGACCGCTGCAACATATTGAATGAGAGGTGGAGGTGGCATTCCCACCGTTGTTGTTACTGGGTGTACACACACCCACACTTGACTGTCTTTGTTCTTCGCCAGCAGTACCAGATCCGACAGTCTGGGACGGTGATCACCTGGGAATTCGGGACTTGGCGGCTCCAGTATTCACCAGGTTCTGGGGCGACGGAAATCGTGTGGTTCCGGCTCTTCTCAGGACAGACGTCTTCTATCCTCGAGCCTGCCCACACGTCACCTCTGTGTATTGACTGTTATGATATTCTGTGATTGTCTGTATGTTCGTTGTGCACATTCACAACATTAAATTGTTACTTTTTGGCTCATCTATTGACCGTTCATTTGCGCCCCCTGTTGTGGGTCCGTGTCACTACACTTTCCCAACATAAATACATGCATGACACAAGAAAGTGAAAACACTAATTTCCATTGTGTTCCAGTTAAAATCAAATTAAAATAGATGTAATAATAAAAGAAAATAATAATATTAATAATATGATATCAATAATATCATGTTACTGACTTACTGTCACCCTATATACGAAGAATATCTCTGCTTCCTTTCTGTTTCTTCTGCCGTCTCCTCTGCTTAAGACACTCGTAGGCTTCTTAAAAGTCCTTCTCCCTCCTCTTAGCAGTTTGGCGCCTTAGGAGCTCTCTTAAGGCCTAAGGTGCTTTGCGGACAACTTCCATCTTATCAAGGAAAAATTCTAAGAAATGACTAAGAATTTGAGGAATTCTTTCTCAGAAAGGAATTTTTGAGGAATTTTTTTTCTTAGAATAACATCACTAGGAGCTATTTTTAGCTTTAGACTGCTTCATGGATATGGGCCCAGATCTTTAACATTGTCAAAAAAGGCATCAGCATCATGGAATGTGTAAGAAGAGGAGTACGTCTCACTGTAGAACTGAAACATTTCTTTTGTAATCTCTTTAGAATCTGTGCATTTACAGTATTTCGTTCTTGCCTTCTTTTTTCCAGTCCCATCACCCTTCTTGTGTACTTCCTGTTTGAACTTCATGTTTGTGGTGACGAAAGTGTACTTCTGGTTTGCGGTCATGACGGAAACTGAGTTGGATGGACTACGGAGTCACTGTCGCTCGTCTGTCATCATCCTCACTACGCTCAGCAGCTCTGCTGTCTTGCGTGCTGCTCGGTATTATTATTATTATAATTATTCTTATTATTGTATTTTGTTTTTACTTATATTTTGTAATTTGATTTTTAAAAGGACCACAATGGAAATAAGTGCTTTCACTTTCTTGTGTCATCCATGTATTTTTAATATATTTACATTTATATTATGTACTTACATTAAACTTACTAAATAAAATCACGCACGCGCGCGCACACACACACTTTAAATATGTAAATATCAATGTCCATTATTCACTGTTGTTAGTTAATATATGTAGATGCTGTAAAAATATTTGTCCTATCAATGCTCAGTTTTGGCACCGTTCCTCCTTAACCCAAAATATATAAACATATCAAATGGCAGCTGTCCCCAGTTTGTGCATGATCAAAATTACAAACACACACATACCTTTTTTATTTGCCTGCAGTTAGCAGGTGCTGTTAATTTGACAGACACACTGGTGGAAGACATTAAAAGCAATACACTTTTCACTTATGGAACCAACATGACACTTAACTCACTCATGGTAACAGAAACATAACCAGTGGCGGCC
The DNA here is from genome assembly GCF_902500255.1 of Thalassophryne amazonica. Taxonomy (NCBI): domain Eukaryota; kingdom Metazoa; phylum Chordata; class Actinopteri; order Batrachoidiformes; family Batrachoididae; genus Thalassophryne; species Thalassophryne amazonica. The sequence continues at coordinate 20,616,573 of NC_047108.1, forward strand.
AGTCCATAGGGGGTGCTGGGCCACTGCCCTCCCAGATGTAGAGGGGAAAAGTTATAAAATATATATTTAAAAAAAAGTATTATCAGTGTCAGTTTTACTTAATAGTATGTGCCTACATGCAATGGTGGGCACAGTTCTACTAATCCGCTAACCATCAAAGCTAATGTTTTCATTATTGGATTAGCTTTTCAGATAACTCTGAAAAGCATCAATGGACCAATTATCTTCCGATTAATTTTGGTCCGATAATTTTTAGATGGCTATTATGTTTTGCAGGTGAAGTGAATCAAGCATCAATAGCTATAAACTGTTGTTAAGCCTGATATCAAAGATTTCAGTGCTTTCCTGTTAAAGATTTTGCAATCAAAAAGCCATTCTATTCTCTATAAATAGAGGAAAGACAGTTTCAGCTGTAATTGCTCTATCCTCTGCAGTGAGAAAAGAACAGATCACAAGATAATTCCATTTGACACCATACTAACTCACCTGCAATATCACCCAAGTCATCCAGAGGCATACAGGTTAAAATTTTAACAAAACTAATTTTGGACATGTTATTTAAATTAACGTCACTTCTGAAGTTTTATCAAGTGAAAATATCAGCTATATGTTTTAGTTTTAAAGTAGTGCACTAATTTTGAAGGTTTTAGTGTGGACATGCTGTGTGCAGGTGATGCACTATGGGTAATCCCGGTACAGTCATGACAGGAGAAATGCATTTGAGATGCTCTGATCAGGCTCCACACAGACAACAGCATTAAACTCTTTGTATATTGTGCCTAAAACTCTCATGAATATATTCTCTGGGTTTATAGACGTTGTTACTTGTTATTGTGTTTGTTTTAAATGTCAGAAGAAGCTCAGGTTGCTTATCCAATTTTTTCCTGTTTGCGCTATGGTCTCTACTGCCATCTACTGGCCAGTAGTGTTCATCCAAACCATCAACATGTCTATTAGACCCCATTCCTACCAGGCTGCTCAAGGAAGCCCTACCATTATTTAATGCTTCGATCTTAAATATGATCAATCTATCTTTGTTAGTTGGCTATGTACCACAGGCTTTTAAGGTGGCAGTAATTAAACCATTACTTAAAAAGCCATCACTTGACCCAGCTATCTTAGCTAATTATAGGCCAATCTCCAACCTTCCTTTTCTCTCAAAAATTCTTGAAAGGGTAGTTGTAAAACAGCTAACTGATCATCTGCAGAGGAATGGTCTATTTGAAGAGTTTCAGTCAGGTTTCAGAATTTATCATAGTACAGAAACAGCATTATTGAAGGTTACAAATGATCTTCTTATGGCCTCGGACAGTGGACTCATCTCTGTGCTTGTTCTGTTAGACCTCAGTGCTGCTTTTGATACTGTTGACCATAAAATTTTATTACAGAGATTAGAGCATGCCATAGGTATTAAAGGCACTGCGCTGTGGTGGATTGAATCATATTTATCTAATAGATTACAATTTGTTCATGTAAATGGGGAATCTTCTTCACAGACTAAGGTTAATTATGGAGTTCCACAAGGTTCTGTGCTAGGAACAATTTTACTCACTTTATACATGCTTCCCTTAGGCAGTATTATTAGACGGCATTGCTTAAATTTTCATTGTTACGCAGATGATACCCAGCTTTATCTATCCATGAAGCCAGAGGACACACACCAATTAGCTAAACTGCAGGATTGTCTTACAGACATAAGGACATGGATGACCTCTAATTTCCTGCTTTTAAACTCAGATAAAACTGAAGTTATTGTACTTGTCCCCACAAATCTTAGAAACATGGTGTCTAACCAGATCCTTACTCTGGATGGCATTACCCTGACCTCTAGTAATACTGTGAGAAATCTTGGAGTCATTTTTGATCAGGATATGTCATTCAAAGCGCGTATTAAACAAATATGTAAGACTGCTTTTTTGCATTTACGCAATATCTCTATAATTAGAAAGGTCTTGTCTCAGAGTGATGCTGAAAAACTAATTCATGCATTTATTTCTTCTAGGCTGGACTATTGTAATTCATTATTATCAGGTTGTCCTAAAAGTTCCCTGAAAAGCCTTCAGTTAATTCAAAATGCTGCAGCTAGAGTATTGACGGGGACTAGAAGGAGAGAGCATATCTCACCCATATTGGCCTCTCTTCATTGGCTTCCTGTTAATTCTAGAATAGAATTTAAATTTCTTCTTCTTACTTATAAGGTTTTGAATAATCAGGTCCCATCTTATCTTAGGGACCTCTTACTACCATATCACCCCAATAAAGCGCTTCGCTCTCAGACTGCAGGCTTACTTGTAGTTCCTAGGGTTTGTAAGAGTAGAATGGGAGGCAGAGCCTTCAGCTTTCAGGCTCCTCTCCTCTGGAACCAGCTCCCAATTCGGATCAGGGAGACAGACACCCTCTCTACTTTTAAGATTAGGCTTAAAACTTTCCTTTTTGCTAAAGCTTATAGTTAGGGCTGGATCAGGTTACCCTGAACCATCCCTTAGTTATGCTGCTATAGACTTAGACTGCTGGGGGGTTCCCATGATGCACTGAGTGTTTCTTTCTCTTTTTGCTCTGTATGCACCACTCTGCATTTAATCATTAGTGATTGATCTCTGCTCCCCTCCACAGCATGTCTTTTTCCTGGTTCTCTCCCTCAGCCCCAACCAGTCCCAGCAGAAGACTGCCCCTCCCTGAGCCTGGTTCTGCTGGAGGTTTCTTCCTGTTAAAAGGGAGTTTTTCCTTCCCACTGTCGCCAAGTGCTTGCTCACAGGGGGTCGTTTTGACCATTTGGGTTTTTACGTAATTATTGTATGGCCTTGTCTTACAATATAAAGCGCCTTGGGGCAATTGTTTGTTGTGATTTGGCGCTATATAAATAAAATTGATTGATTGATTGATTGATTGATGGCAGTATTTGCCCTAAGTATTGAGATGTCCCATAAATTAGAATTCTTTGCACGCCTGATAGTTGTTGCAGCCTCTTAAAAATATACATTTTGGTTGTATGATGTTCATTTACAACTGTTGTTGTGGATTCTGTTGTTTAAACTGCAGAACTCTCTGGTGCTAAAAAAAAAAACTGTACGCAAAGGATTATGGGTAAGGGTCTAAGCGTCTGGGTGCCAGTAGATGGCAGTGTTCTATGCATTTTGACCCCAGTTACATCAGACGGTTGTCAAATCACAACTTGACTTAGTTATGGCTTTAACTAATTCCTTTTTTTAACATATAATTAAAATGGCATATTTTACAAAAGCACATTTAAATACAAACACACGTCACGTCACATTAACATGTTGGTTTTTACATATGTAACGGAGGCCAGCAGGTGTCGCTGTGCAGATGTAGTTAGTAAACCTCACTCCCAACAGCTCAAAAGGATTCTTTGGTCACAAGGCCAGAGCCCTGGGTTTTAGCCTTCTGGTTAGAGAGTCCAACTCCCATGCCGGAGATCGTGAGTTCGCGTCCTGAGGGGAGCGAATGGGCGGAGTCATAACAACACAATGCAGAGTGCAGCCGCTACACATAGAATGAATGAGTCAACCAATCAGTGTTAGTGGAGGCTCATTTTCCCATAATCCCTTTGCCATCTTTCTGTGTTTGTTACAAAACTTCAGAATTAGTGCATTATTTAAAATTAAAAGATATGTGTTATATTTTAACTTTGTACAAATGACAGAAGTGACATTAATGGAGTTATTCTAGCAGTATTAATTTTATTTATAAACCAAACCATAAGTCTGGCTGATCAGCACTGCTTTATTTATTTATTCATTCATTCACTCACTCACTGCTTTATTTTCCAAGACCTCCGCCTCACGGCAACACAGTTGTTGAATAGAGATTTGAGCTTCATTGCTTCTCTTAACTTCTTCATTGCTGGATGCTATGTAGTAAACAGGAGCTTCCAGCAGTGGGAAGAGTGCACACAAAGACAGAAGTGTTGACTCATTGTTTGGGTCTGTGGTCATCTTTGATACTAACAGAAAGTGATTGTGGTGTTAAAACTCAAAATCAGCTTGTTAGTAGTTGCAAGTGTACCATAGTATCGATTATCCGCAGCTTCCGATAAATTTTTGGGTGGTTTGTAGGTTTAGCTTTATAAAACATATCTTTTCAGTTAGCTGATTATCTGTTATCAAACTTAACTTTTTGTTTAGCTGTGCCCACTACTGCCTACATGTAATCTGAATTATTAAAACAACATTTCTACCAACTGACTCTCATTCCACGTTGCATTCATTTCCACCGACAGAACATATTTCTCTTCTTGGGCGCTCACTCAAAGAGCTCCTTGAAGTGCAGCGAAATAACCAATTGTATGTGGTTGCTAAGGAAAAATAATAAATATTTGGCCAATCAGCATCGCCAAAGTTTGGGTTGCCCGTGGATTTATCAAAGTGCTGTTGTTTTTGGCAGAAACAGAAACCCCACGGGCATTTGGGCTAGATTTATTTTTTGTGTCCGTGTGTTTTGCTGGAGTAAATTGAAGAACTTTGGAACTTTGTTACGATGCTGATCCTCCTGACTGTTATGTCCTCGGTGGTTTTCAGCTGTAGAGTTGCCTTCGGATCCCACTTCAGCTCAGGTGAGCTGACGAGCTAGGATTTACTCCCGAATGTTGCTCCTGGTGTGGAAACAAGGATGGAAATTTAAGATAAAACAAATGAGTGATGTTTGTTTGTTTATTTTAGGGGGTCAAAGCTCTTTTTTTGGTACAGCGGACCAGTTATAACAATTAGGGGAGACCGGGGCTGTTTGTTTCAGTGTTCAAAGCTGCAGCCATGGTGGCATTTTGCTCAAAAAATACAGGAGTAGTTTCAACTTGATTTCAGTTTACACGTCATGAGGATCATCCCACAGAAGTGAAATATTCTTTGGAGTATTCCACAGTCTAAAATAAAAATAAAATAGCAATTTGTATGTTTTTTTTTAAGACATTCTAACTTACCACTACTGAGTTCACACAGGACCTTATAGTCAGACTAACTCAAGTTCAGCAAAGCATTTAATGAAGTGGTTTTGTAAACTGAATTAGTTTTGTGCCAGCATGGTGGCTTAGTGGTTAGCACTGTTGCCTCACAGCGAGAAGGTCGTGGGTTCAATTCTTGTGGCCTTTCTGTGTGAAGTTTGCATGTTCCCCCCGTGTTTGCGTGGGTTTCCTCCGGGTGCTCCGGTTTCCTCCCACATCCAAAGACTTGCGGGTTAGGTGAACTGGAATCTTTAAATTGTCCATAGGTGTGTGTGTGGGTGTGTCTGTGTTTGTCTGTCTGTTTGTGGCCCTGCGACAGACTGTCGTTCTGTCCTGGGTGTACCCCGCCTCGCGCCCTATGGCTGCTGGGATAGGCTCCAGCCCCCCGCGACCCTTAAATGGACTAAGCGGTAGAAGATGAATGAATGAATTAGTTTTGTTCTCTACACTATTAATTAATTTCAACCAATTTAATTTAAAGGTTTTGGTGTTAGTAATTAGCCGAATTATTTAATTTAAGTTATTCTAGCTTCTTTATTTTGCCTCCATTCCATTCAGTAATGTTCATGCAAATATTAACTCAATTTTGTGAAGTTTAAAAACATTTTTATCTTATTTCACTGAAGTCTGAATAAATTACATGTTGCATTTCAAGTTTTACAGTCAAACTGTTTATTTTAAAACTATTGTCAACCAACTGTTTTAATTTTTACACACACACACACACGCTCTCTTTGTCTGATGGTGGTGTGAACATTGTAGTATGTACATAATGTTCTTTTGTCGATTGAGGAATTTTTCCATATTTTGAAAGAGTCTAAATTTGCTGATATTTTCTATTCTGTTAAAGCTGGTGTCATTGTGAACCCCAGAATGTGTTTGCCTGAAGATAATGGCATTGCAGTACAGTTTGGTGTACTATGTGTGTAATTGGTGTCAAATGGTGAAATGTTTCTTGCTCAGGAACTTAAGTGTTGTATTGTATTTGATACTGTTCCTTTGCAAAGTATAAATGAGGCCTAATATAGCTGTAAATGGTTAACTTTGTCTGTGAAACTGCTGATTTTGAGAAGGATGTGAAATGATTAATGTGGAATTGTAGTAATTTTCTGACTTCATTTGAATGCTTGTACTGCACTAGGCAGGTAAATCTATTGGTGCACCATCCCCACCAAGGCTTTTTTTTACTAGCCGCCACTGAACATAACACTAAACTGACTAAACCAGTTGAACTACAAAAAGACAATCAATCAATAACACTAACAACACTGTTAAACTAACATGAACCACACTAACAACATTTAAAACCCCAAAACCCTGAACTCCTATAGTGCATTGCAGCACAATGTCCATTTCTCCAAAAATATTAGTCTTATCAAGTTTTTGTTTTAATAGCGGTCATTCTTTACCCAAAATACATATGCATACCAAACGGAAAATGTCAGCTCGCCCAGGTTTTTGCGTGATCGAAGCCATACACACGCACGCACGCACACAGAGGTCACTTGGCTATTATACAGAAAATGATTGGAGCTCTTATTTTGAAATGTGCCGGTAGTTGAGTGTTGAGTGTTGCAGTTGATTTGACGGCTGTGCTGGCAGAAAAGGCGTAGCTGGTAAACACAACGTAAAGACTCCGTCAGTTTTCACCGCTGGTCCGGTTCGGTTTGGGTTTTGACGGGCTCTCCCGGTTCGTCGGTACCGTCCGTGTTTGTTGCAGGGGCTGTCAGCCTGCCTCTATCCGAGCAGACGTTAGCATTAGCATTAGCGGGGTGACGATGATAGCGCTCATCAACAAGCTTCTGGACTGGTTCAAGGCTCTGTTCTGGAAGGAGGAGATGGAGCTGACCCTGGTCGGACTGCAGTACTCCGGGAAGACTACCTTCGTCAACGTGATCGCGGTAAGAAGCTGCCGGTCGCAGCGCTCCGTGTTAGCATTAGCGTGCTAATGCTGCTAACGTCACTCACATAACAGAATTTATAAAACAAACAAAAACATCATTGCAGACATTTTTGTTTATGTCTTTTATTTTAAATAATGCACTGACAGTGTCAGTCAGATGTTTTTTAAATAATTGATTTATTTCGTCACGTGATTTTTCTTGTGTTTTTTTCCCCTCTTTATTTGACGTTTATTGATTACTATTTTTTGTGTCAGGACAACAGTGTGATATTTTTATTATGAATGAATGAATTTATTTGGCACACAAACTCAACAGTAACAAAAAACTGATACACAAGTTAATAATAATATAATATATATTATTATATTAATATGTATATGTCGCGGACATGGCGAGCAAAGCTCTTCATCCCACCATGCCATTTTGCCATTTAGGTCTTTCAGAGTTTTTTTGAGTAAATGTTTGGCAGTGTATATTTTGCCGGACCCGGCAAACTTACAGATCACGATATTTTGCCGGATCTCCTATCAAATCAAATCAAAATCAAATCAATTTTATTTATATAGCGCCAAATCACAACAAACAACCTATCTGATTGACTCATTCAAATGGCGTCATAGGTACCAGAACCTGTGATGAAATCAGCTCCGGCAAAGTTGAACTGGATGATATTTTGCTATACGCGGCTTGTAGAGGTGGGCGGATCGATCCTAATATCGATACCAACATTGGTATCGATATTATCAATTATCAGGTTTTCTTCAGGGTGTATAAAGCCATATTCATTGGTAAAACAACTTGATAATGATTTTATCATATATCTATAAATGATAAATGTTGTATGGTTTTCTGAAGGGTGTAAAAAGTCATATTCTTTGGTGAACAACTTGATAACGATTTTATCATATACAGTGGTCCCTCATTTATCGCAGGAGTTACGTTCTAAAAATAACCCGCGATAGACAAAATCAGCGAAGTAGTAAGCGTTATTTTTTACAATTATTATAGATGTTTTAAGGCTGTAAATCCCGTCACTACACACTTTATACACTTTTCTCAAACAGGCATTAACATTGTCTCACTTTTCTCTCCTGTGTAAACACTCAAAAAAAAAAAATGTTTTCCTATAAATAATTATGATGGCTTTTAGAACTAACAAATTTAATATTAACGATCAACCTACGAGCTTGGACACGTAAGAAATTATTAATAGTGACTCACCAGTATTTCACAGTTCCTCTGATCGCGCCTCTTCATCGTGGCACCGCTCCGCTGTCCGGATTGGCTGATTACTCGGGTGGTATGAAAAATATTACCCGTCCGCGAAAAGGGTGTATGGCTATTTATTCTTTAGTGTTTTATCCAATCATATTGGCGTATCAATTATAGGTATATGATAATGAACGATCCTTGTGTAAAAAGATCGATACTCAATCTTTTTTCTCTCCCGCACGCACTGATTGCTGCGCACGCAGATTCATCAGTCTACTCTCTGTCTGTAAGAGCTGCACTGTGTCACACAACACAGAGCAGCGCACCTTTGTATTGTGGTTTGTCAGCCCTCTAACTCAGGAGATTTTGCATTAAGTTGTGTTTAGTGATATTTTTATGAACAAAAATGTTGATTGTGATAAAGTATTTTGTTGTCGCGTACAATGTTTGGCAAAATTCTATCCTAGGTCATTTGGATCCTTTGGATCTATGAAGCTTGAATATGAAAAAGTATCTATCGGCGATACTGGGCCTGTATTTACTTGGTATCAGATCAATACCAAAAGTCCCGGTAACACCCACCTCTAGCAGCTTGCGCTGTTTTGCCAGCCGTCTAAATTTATTCACGACGGAACGGCTGCGGTCAACCGGGACCTTAAATGATAGTAGCTTGATATTTGTGATTTTCATTTTTAAAAATTGTCATATTTTACCATTCACTATCAGATGTGGACTGATGGAAGGTTTTGCAGACATGACACTGACAGAGGAAAAAAACAGGATAAACACACGTGCTGACGTGGACTTCTGTATTTTCATTTTTATTCTGTCTTGAATTTGCAGGTTTTTGCATCCCCACCTTACACAGAAAATTACCAAGAGTGCAAAAATTATTTCCACCGTGCCCGAAATTATTTCCATGTGGCAAAAAGCATCCGGTGGAAATAATTTTGGGCGCGGCGGTGGAAATAATTTTGGGCATGATGGAAATCATTTTTGCCACACGGTGGAAATAATTTCAGGCATGGCTATGCCACATTTTTGAGCTGCTTTTAGTGTCCGAGAATCCCTCCGCCAGTAGGTGATTTTCTGTTCCGATTCAAATGGAGCATGAGCATGGCTAAAACTTTTTTTTTTGCCTTTCAGCTTCTGGGGAAGGCCCCCCCCCCCCCCGACTCTCTGCCTTTTAAATAAATATTTATTTATTTATTTATTTATTTATTTTTGCCTTTCACCTGCTGACCCCCCGCCTTTTTTTTTTTTTGCCTTTCAGCTTCTGGAAGGCCCCCCCCCCCAGCTTTTTAAACATTTTTCTTTTTTTGCCTACAATATGGCCAAATTATCATATTGCAATATTGCCATATCAATATGATGTAAGATATGATTTCACACAAAGTGCAGCAACAGTGAAAGTTAAACATTCTTAAACAAAACAGTAATAATACCACACTCATTTTGCACTCATCATAAGCTTAGGATACAGTGCCCTCCAAAAGTAATGGAATACTTGGTATTTCACACGTTAGAGATTAAAGCCAGGGTTTGGAGAATGCTTAGACTCTCCCCAACCGCCCCCCCCCCCCCCCCCCCCCCCCAAAAAAGCTTTTGCAGTATGGGCTTAGAAAGGGCCTTCTTTGTTTGTTTGAATATACCAAAACCTGAAGAAGAGAACATTGCTGTGTTTCAAAATGTGAGGAACATGTCTCCAAAAACTCCACCAATTTGAGGTTGAAGCTGCAGAGGAGATCTTCATCTGGTTAAATGTCCTGAGGGTTCAGCTCACTTGTCATCTCTGAAAACCAACAGCTGCTGCTTGTGTTGCAGACACTGTTTAGGGAAGTACATCATGTAATGACTAGGTCCAGCTGGTGCCAGTGTTGCGACCTGGGGTGTCACCAGGATGCTTTTTGGATAGCTTTGTTCTGGAAGAAGGTATTTGTTACGCAGTTTGTGGTAGCCTCTTCGTTCCTACTCTCACCTATGGTCATGGGGGTTGGGTCATGACTGAAAGAACTAGATCGTGGGTACAAGTGGCCAAAATGGGCTTCCTCCGGAGGGTGGCTGGTGTCTCCCTTAGATATAGGGTGAGAAGTTCGGTCATCTGTGGGGAGCTCGGAGTACAGTTGCTGATCCTTCGCATTGAAAGGAGCCAGCTGAGGTGGTTCGGGCATCTGGTAAGGATGCTTCATGGGCACCTCCCTAGGGAGGTGTTTCAGGCACATCCATCTGGGAGGAGTCCCCGTGGAAGACCCAGGACTAGGTTAGAGATTATATCTCCACACTGGCCTGGGAATGCCTCGGGATCCCCCAGTCATAGGTAGTCAATGTGGCACAGGAAAGGGAAGTCTGGGGTCCCCTGCTGGAGCTGTTGCCCCCGCGACCTGGACCCGGAAAAGTGGTTGAAAATGAATGATGAGTGGGTTGTGGTAGCAACAAAGCTCAAGGAGCCTTTGCCCATTTTCATTCATTTTGCCAATCCCATGATGGCCCAGCACGGTCTGCCAGGACTCTTGGTCTGTGCCCATCCTAGCATTAAAGTCTCCCAGAATGAAAATGTACTCTGATGCTGGGATTTTCTTAACAGCACTGTTTAGTTACTTATAGAACTGGTCCTTAACTTCAAGTGTAGCCTGCAAAGTTGGCGCATAAACACACAAAAGGTTAACAGGACCTTCATGTGTAGAAAGGCGAAGGGTAATGATCCTTTCTGTGCTACCTATGGGTGGCTCTATTGTGTGCAGCATAGTATTCCTGACAGCAAAGCTGACTTCATGTTCTCTAGTTTCATCCATTCCTTTTCCTTCCCAGAAGAAGGTGTAGGAGTCTTTCTTAAGGGACTCACTGTCAGGAAGTCATGTTTGTTGCAGGGCAGCTATGTCAATGTTCAGTCTGTAGAGCTCAATCACTACAGTTTTATGGATGTCCTCTGTCCTTTAGGTCATCGGACAAGCCAGTGCACATAGTGCATACATTCCAGCTACCAGTTAGGGCTGTCACGATTAGGAATTTCTGGAGACGATTAATTGTCAGACAAATAATTGCGATTGACGAATATATTGTCTTTTTTTTTTTTCCCCTTCTTTATATTCTACTATTGTATAATTACACAACTCTGGAAGAACGTTTGGCTTCTGTGAGTGGAGAAACTGGGTATAGTGCAACATTTTTATTTTTATCTTCATTTTACATACAGTCCCAACTTTTTCTGAATTGTGGTTGTTTCTGTTGCATTTCTGAAATTCTTTCTCCTCATCAGTCACGTTTTGTCCTTAAACACTGCATTAGGCCCATATTGAACAAATAAATACCTTTGGAAAGTAACAGCTGTTAAAGTTCAGAGTTCTCACCTGCTTTTTGTGATCTGTGCATCTGAACATCACCACAGCTTCTCCATGTCAGGGTTTTGTTTTTTTTTTGTGGCTCAGTTCATTCATATATTCTCATTTTTTAAATATGTTTTTAAAGCTATTTGACCGTTTATTTCATTTCATGATCTCATAAATTCAGCATACAACGCGCACATGGTGTGAACAGGACGGTAACGGCAGAATCACACCTTTAGAGAAAGTTCAGAGAGAAGTAAAAGCAGCTTCACGTTTTCATTTTGTTAACATGTTCACTCGGGTTAAAATCCTCTCTCTGCTCGGCGCTCGCTGCGCACTGAACGTGTCGCGCCTGCATTCAGGAACCTCCCTCACCCACCCCCTCCTTCGCAGTCTGCAGCCTGTTAACTCCGCGCGCGCGCACACACAGACACACACACCGACAGCTCCGCATTTTAGACGGCTTTTGAAGAAGACGGCACTGTTTTAATCGGCCGTCAGCCTCCTTGTTATTGTCCCGCCTTAAGACGAGAGCGAGGCTGCAGCACAATGACGTCAGATTTTGAGTTGTTTTATGCTTTGTGGATAAAATAAATAATTCACGGTAATCGCGAATATGAAAAATAATCGCGAATATGAAAAATAATCACGATTGACGAATATTGTAATAATTGTGACAGCCCTACTACCAGTATGAAGGGCTGGGGTCTTTTGTCTTCTCCTTTCTTTTCTTTCTTGCTTGTCTGGTGCGTGGTATACAATCCACCTCAAGTAAGACTCTAAGCTCCAAGCACCCAATGGAGCAGGCAGATCTTGGAGGGTCAGCACCTAACTGGCCGGGGGCCGCCCGGCTTAAAGCGGGCGGTAGCTGACAATGGGATTACGAAGATCCTTCCCACTGTCAAAGGAAACCCGTGGCATCCCGCTGTACATCAATTTAGCAGGGACTTATCACCTGTAAACTGCTGTCTTCTGGTTTGTTACTCACCCCAAGGAATGGGAGGGACTGGAGTGGCCTCTCCAGAGCGCTAGCCTGGGCAGGTTTATTTAGAACCTCCACTGCCCAAGAATACAACAGGACCCCCCTCTCTGCCTCTCCGACGTAGTCCAAGGGAACACGAAGCATGACACTTGACATTGGTTTGGCTGCAGGAGTTGCTGGAAAGATTTCAGATTTTCTGTCTGGGTTTACTCCCATACCCTGACCCAGAATTAGGTGTAGCTGCAAGTCAGCAGAGGTTTTTGAATCAGGGTTTACCTTCCCCTAGACAGACTGCCATCCAAGACTGATCATCTCTGTCTACCTGTGCTGTTTACCCACAGCTAGGGGTCTGGTTTGCAGCCATCAGGGCGTGTCCACTAGGGATGTGAATCGTACAACAACTCACGATTCAATTTGATTCCGATTCTTGGGGTGACGATTCGATTCAGAATCGATTTTCGATTCAAAGAGCTCTGAGAAATAGTTATATTACTTAAAACATGTTTATGTTTAAGAAAATGCAGCTTTACAAGGTTAATCTCGTTCAGAGTTGGCTGGCAGTTTAGCGAAGCGCTAGTCAGTAGTCGGCAGATACTGCTGCTCCCCTCTTTTAGCTCCCGGTGATGGCGTAGCATGTGGGCTTGTGGATTTGAGTGTTTCCGAAGTACTTGACTTTCATTTTGCAGATTTTGCGCACTGCATAAATCATGTCAAGCTCCTTCTTACACAGCAAATAATAAAATCCAAAATGCACACCAACATTTGCCTTCAGCAAAGATGGCACTGGCTGAATTAGCTCTTCGTCCGCCATGCTAAGCTAATGTTTGAAGCACGCCGGACCCTCCCCTCGTGGGGACGCTGTAGTACGGAGGCCGTTGCCTGACAAACAGTACACGCAGCAAGTAAGCAAGAAAATGTTTAAAAAATGCTTTTTAAAAATCGATTCTTGGACATTTTGGATCAATTCAGAATCTTAATAAATAAGAATCGTGATTCGGATGTGAATCGATTTTTTTTTTTCTGGCACCCCTAGTGTCCACACACCGGTAGACCATGTGTCTGGGGGCCAGACCTCCTCCAAGCTCCCTGCAGTGTAGCCTGGGGCCTTATGCTGGCCAATTTCCGTCTGTAGCCTCAAGGAGGCACTGCATAGGACTTGCTGTGGAGAGGCTATGTACTGGAATGAGAGAATTACGCACTCAGCTCTCTTTTCGCAGTGCTGCAAGCGGACCCTATTGTAATTGTGCTGTTTATTATTGTTTATTAGAGCCCGAGTAGGACAAAGTCCTGCGAGGACCCTATTGTAAGTGTGCTGTTTATTATTAGGGCACGAGTAGGACAACGTCCTACGAGGAATGACACACCACTTGAAAGATGGGAATTTAATGAAATATCTGTTCTTGCGTATTTTTGCCTCGAACTTTGATGACCCCTGGCAAGGTCACCATTTGTTTTTGGCCGGGAAATTTTGGGAAAGTTCCTTTCCTGGTAAGTTCCATCTCTGAGTCAATTTTATTTCATTTATAGCGCCAAATCACAACAGAGTTACCTCAAGGCACTTCACACAAGTAAGGTTTAACCTTACTAACTCCCAGTGCAACAGTGGTAAGGAGAAACTCCCTCTGAGGAAGAAACCTCAAACAGACCAGGCTCAAAGGGGTGACCCTCTGCTTGTGCTATGCTACAGACATAACTTATAGAACAATTCACAAAATTAATATACAGGAAAAGCTGTTGGTGCACAGAACAGGAGGGTCTCCAGTACAAATGCCTCACCCATCTCTGGATGGAACTGCACCTTAAACAGAGAGAAAAAACAGAATCAAGCATCAGAAAGACAAGAAATACAGTATAATTTGTCAGCATTAAACAACAAGAAAAACAGGAAATGCTAAGGTGATCGCCTGCCACTAGCCCTAAGCTTCACTAAAAGACCCAGAATTTATAAAGTTGAGGCCACGGCACGCTCTGTTTCCTAATAAAAAAATTAAGAGTGAAAAGCGTAGAACGATACTATACCAGTATGATAACCATACAAAAGGGAAAATAAGTGTGCCTTAAGTCTGGACTTGAACGTTTCCACAGAATCTGACTGTTTTATTGATGCAGGGAGATCATTCCACAGAACAGGGACATAAGAGAAAGCTCTGTGACCCGCAGACTTCTTATTCACCCTAGGGACACAAAGTGTTCCTGCAGCCTGAGAACGCAAAGCCTGGGCCGGTACGTAAGGTTTAATGAGGTCAACTAGGTAGGGAGGTGCCAGTCCAGGAACAATTTTATAGACTAGTCAGGGCTTGAAATAGTACGTGTATGTGATAGTTTGTGCACGTATTATTCGAGCGGTGCACGTAATTTTATACTCCACTAGCACTGGTGCAAGTAACTTTATCCAAGTTTTATCATCTATAAGCACCAGTAAAATGAACCAGTAAAGGAATAAATAAGGAAAAAACAATTTCCAGTGTGTTGTCTTCGTCTTCCCTGCATTTTATGACTCACACACGGAGTGAGTTGCAGTGCTCTATTTGTTGTTTGCACGCGCACATGTAAACAAAGAAACCCTCTCTCCCCCTCAAACTCTGTCATCATTGTGTTATAAACCAGTCACCATTTGTTTTATTATACATCTGTGTAGTTAATAAAATTATCTTCATGGACGATTAGTTCGCGCGCACGTGAAAAAAAAGTGGCTGCCACTGCGGTTCCTTTATGGAACCCAGGAGACGTCACTTAAAGTGATATTTTTTTCTGGCCATGATAATTTGTGCACACATTTTCCTTTAATCGAGCACACGAATTAATAAAATGTGCTCTCAGATTAATAAAACGTGCGCACGGTTTCCTGGCCGTGTTAATTCGTGTGCACATTTTCCTTTAATCGAGCCCTCGAATTAATAAAACGTGCATGTTTTCCTTTAATTGAGCCCTCGCATTAATAAAATGTGTGCACGTGTTCCTTTCGTTCAAAATGAACTTCATAATATGACCTAAATTGTCATCCTCACGACGCTTTGACTTCAGCATCCTTTTTAATGTGCTTAAACTCCAGATGATGCCATGCTGGACAGCTGGAGTTCTCTATATGTCCTTGTGTGCCCAAACCATGATGATACACCCTGACCAGATCTATTTCTAATGGGAAAATGTATTACACTGTCTCCTGGTTTGTTGACTAATAGTCAGCATTTATGTGTCAAGACAATATTGAGTGCCCGTTTTACAAATTGTGGCCACGTTTAAGTAGATTGTACCCTTGTTTTACTCAAACGATGCTTAAAACGTGCGCACAGTATTATAAAACGAAGGCACAATATAATAAAATGAAGGCGTAATATAATAAAAGATGCGCACATTCTCTCCACATGCAAAACATTTTGCAATGATACTTCCTGGGCTCCGTAGTTCCTAGCTCTCTCCCCTGAAACTCTGTCATAATTGTGTTATAAACCAGTCACCATTTGTTTTATTATACATCTGTGTAGTTAATAAATAAAATAATCTTCACGGATGATTCATTCGCGTGCGCACGTGAAAAAAAATACTCAGGGGAGAGCAGCAGCGGCAAACTCTCCCCAGAGAGGAATTAAGAGTCTGACACATCAGAGAGTTTTAAGGTTGATATAAGACTGAC
Organism: Thalassophryne amazonica; assembly: GCF_902500255.1. NCBI lineage: Eukaryota > Metazoa > Chordata > Actinopteri > Batrachoidiformes > Batrachoididae > Thalassophryne > Thalassophryne amazonica. The sequence goes on from NC_047108.1 coordinate 20,632,585, forward strand.
TTTTGGTTGTGCAAGTAACTTTTTTTTGGTGCAAGTAATTTTTTTGTTACTAGCACCAGTGCAAGTAGGTTAAAAAATGTATTTCGACCCTTGCTAGTTGCAGAACCTTAAAATCTGATCTCACTGGGACAGGAAGACAGTCATGAGTTGCCAAAATGGGTGTAATGTGGTCGAACTTTCTGCTTCGTGTCAATTGAAGACCCGTAATGCTGGACTGCGGTAAACCAGAAAAATAAACATTGCAGTAGTCCAATCTAGAAGAGATAAACACATGGATCAGGGTCTCAGCATCAGCCATAGTCAGGATGGGACGAATCTTTGCTGTATTTCGCAAGTGGAAGAAAGTGGTCCTTGTAATATTTCTAATGTGGAGGCCAAAGGACAGCGTAGGATCAAAAATTACCCCAAGGTTCCTCACTTTGTCCGTGTGATGTATGACACATGAACCTAGGCTAAGCGTTAACTGGTCAAATTCATGCCGATGTCTCACTGGACCAAGAACCATCATTTCAGTCTTATCAGAGTAGGAAGTTTCTAGACATCCAGCTTCTCAATGATGCAAGACAATCTTCTAAGGATTTTATGTGAATGAGATGACCAGCAGTTATCAGCATGTAACCAGCGGTTATCAGCATGTAACCAGCTGTTATCAGCATGAGTATCATCAGCATAGCAGTGAAAGGTAATATGTGCCCAAGGGGTGCTATATAAAGGGAGAAAAGCAGGGGGCCTAAGACGGACCCCTGTAGAACCCCAAATTTCATGTCACTAAGGTTAGAGGTCGTGTTACAAAACACAGTCGGCCCAAGAGTGGGCCACAGGTCCTTAAACAGTTTTGTTTGTATAGGATCAAATAGAGTGGTTGTGCTTTTTGTTGACATAACGAGTTTTTTCAGCATGCCTAAAGAGATACACTCAAAGTTTTGTTGAAATCGTTCAAAGTCGGCTTGAATCACACCCTAATGTAAACTCCCTGAAATTTAAAAATAATGTTTCTTAAAGCCTCTTTAAAAACCTATTTATTTTCTCTGGCATTTCCAAAATGAGTGATTGCAACTCTTTTTCACTTTAGCATTTCTTCTCTTTTTCCTGTTGCTTAATGCTGACAAATTTTACCTCACTTGTAGTTTTTCGGTAGCATGGCCCAAGCAGATGGTCTTCCCTTTGAGTCTGGTCTGCTTGAGGTTTCTTCCTCAGAGGGAGTTTTTCTATACCACTGTTGCCTGTGTGCTTGCTCTAGGGGTTGGTAAGGTTCAACCTTACTTATACGCTGCACCCGAGGCAGCTTTGTTGTGATTTGGCACTATGTAAATCAAATTAAATCCTACTACTTTTTACTCTTTATTTTACTTTGTCTTTTATTTGTTTTATTGACTGTTGTAATTTTATTGTTATTTTTAATTCATTTATTTCTGATTGGGGGTGACTTGGTTCCCATTTTTTAATTATGTACAGCACTTTGGTCGACTGCCGTTGTTTTAAACGTGCTTTAGAAATAAAGGTTGAGTTGAGTTGAGGAGTTCTTTAGAGGAAAAAGTAGTAACAAGCCATCATCACTGAGGGTAACAAGTGGGGTCCCTCAGGAATCAGTCCTGGGACCTGTTTTGTTGCTAGTCTTTGTTAATAATTTGTCAGGTGTTCTTTCAGATAAGAGTAAAAGTTTTTCAGATGATACAAAATTGTTTCACCCTATATTGTCATTAGTTGATTACAGTTGTATTAACAATGACTTAGATAAGCTTTTCAAACGGGTCAAATGAATGGTTACTGGTTTAACAGTGAAAAATGTAAGGTAATGCATTTTGGTGCCAAAAGTCCTTGTTATGAGTACTGTATGAAGGGAGATAAAATAGACACTGTTATGGAAGAAAAAGATTTACATATTTTATTTGCAGGTATCATTCTCCAAGTACAAGTAATGCATTTGCAAAAGCTAATCAAGTGCTCGGTCTTATCAAAAGGTTGTTCAATTATATTATCAAAGACTCTTTCCTCATGTTGTACAATTGTTATGTTATGGCCTGGTCACACAGCATATGATGATTCCTGAATGAAAGGGAAAAAGTAAAAAAAAAAAAAAATCACAAATCCTTGAGAAAAGGTCGACGAATGAGCTTTATCACAGAATAACTTGTGAATAACTTGCTTTATCACAGAATAACTTGTGAATCAAGAGCACAAAAGGAACGAAAGAGGAACCAAACAAAACCGAAGCTAATGTTGATCTTGGCGCTTTAAATGAAACGCTCCTGGAGCCACTGTTGGGGTGGTTGTTTGTCTACATTTCTATGTTCCAGGACTCAGCACTGGGACGGAGCTCATAGCGCCTGAATCCTGGAGAAACTGCAAACAGAAGTGTATGATTCGACCCACTGTGGAGACCTGTGCACACGTCGGTGGATCCACCTGCTCTGGTTCCTCATCCAGAACAAAAGAATCCTCAGACTGATGGCATGCTGTCTTGCTCAAATTTAAACAAAACAAAAAAAAAAACTGGTTTGCCGTGGGGACTGCTCTGTCACTGTATTACGTTACTAACCCATATATATATTGATTTATAACAAAACTCTCAAAAGGGGGAATAAATATAAGTGTAAAGATGATTGAATATATCAGAGCAGTAAATTGATCAGTTCGTGTGAATGCCGCACATTGACTCCCCATGTGTGGTTATTTCCACCAGCTGATCCACAACGTGAATTCTGTCTTCCAGAACAGCTCTTTATATAATCATCTGAATCATCTACCTGTTGCCACATGTACATAAGGGCTGTATTGTTATTCCTACACTCATATTGCTGTATTTACTAAAAAAAATAATAAGTGCACACAAGAGGCGATGGCTCCTGCTGAGGCTGCGTTCAAGTACCGTCGGAAATTACACAACTTGTTTAAAATTCAGCAGTTGCTTGTGGCAAGAGCATGGTTTTCATTTTATTTTTGGTAAAATAATTTATTGTGCCCACACAACATTAATTCTGGCCTATGTAAGGTGCCTGAGCTTATTGAAGCTGACACCCCCCCCGCCCAGATTAAAAAAAACAAATCCAAGCAAACAAACTAGTTTGCCCTGTGATTTCTGACGGTACATGAATGCAGCAGCGGCAGCGGCACTCAGAAACAGCTTCTGCACTGTATGAAAACATTTAGCTGCTCGAACACAGTCAAACTAAATGCTAACGTTACAAAAACTAAACAAACAATAAGAAACCGTCAGCAACGACAGCAAAACAAAATACCAGCGAATTGAGGTTTTCGGCGGCATTCGTTCAGATTTTTCAACAGTTTAAAAATCCTGACGAAGCGCCAGCTGCAGGAATGAAACTGTGCAAAGGTTAAATGATGCCAACGAAAGTCCAGATATCTTGTTTCATTTGGGCTTCGTTTCCCTTCGTTAAGTGCCATGTGACCGGGCCTGTAGACCTCATTTGAAATATTGTGTGCAAGTGTGGTCCCCCTTTTTACAGAGGGACAAAGATGTTAGAAAAAGTTCAACGAAGGGCAACAAAAGTTGTACCTGGTTTAGAACACTTATCTTATGAAATTAGGTTGAGGGAACTCGGACTGACTACACTAAAACACGGAAGCGTTTGTGGGGACCTTGTTGATGCTTACAAAATATTAAACTGTCATGAAAATATTGATTGTAATTAATGTTATTGTTTTGGTTTTTTTTGTTGTTTTTTTCATTTTGATCAGGACTACAGTGTGATATCATTATTATTATTGATTTCAGGCTTCATGTTTGTTTGAGGTGAACAAAGCGAATTGTTTACAATTGATAATAATTCCACCCAGGAAACCTTTGCGTTCTTTGACCTGCAGGTCTCAACATCTAACCATTTTGTTCATGTTTGAAGCAGGATTATGACTAACTTAAGAGCTACATTGGGTGAAAAACAATCTAATGGATCAAATGGAGGCTTGAGGTGCCCACGTGTGGCAATGATCATGTCATCTTTTTAAGAAGACCTTCTCTGTGACCTAGTTGTTTGTGGTGAACCTGAAGTAATTGAACATGTCGTGTGTTTCAGTCGGGCCAGTTCAGTGAAGACATGATTCCTACAGTCGGCTTCAACATGAGGAAGATCACCAAGGGCAACGTCACCATCAAGGTGGGTCCTTCCATCCACCTGTCATGCCGTGGCAGTGTTTATTAGGACACGCCCACAAAGGCCAAATCCTAAACCAAGGTCCTGTTTGTCATGGATGAAGGTTCTCAGTCATCCAGGGCAGAAATAGCTAGATTTCAAAGAGTTTAGTGCGGAAATCAGTCATATGAGGGAGAATTTGCTCAGTGATTCTCCTGCTTTTGATATTGACGCATCTATGGTCAAATCATTATTTAAACAAACCAATGTTAGGAAAAGCCCTGGCCCTGACAACATCAGTGGTCGGGTCCTTAAGTCCTGTGCTGGTCAGCTAAGTGAGATCTTCACTCAGTCACTTCAGAAGCAAACAGTGCCAAAGAAGCGGAAGCACACTACAGTCATTCCTGTGGTTAAGTGTAAGAACCAGAAGGTCCTAAATGACTTTCGACCTTTAGCTCTCACCTCCTTGGTGATGAAGACCTTTAAGAGGTTGATTAAGCAGGAGTTACTGAAGCAGGTGGAGAAACAATTGGATCAGCTCCAGTTTGCTCACAGGGCTGCAGAGGTGTTGAGGATACAAAACTTACATTGTTAAATTTCCTTTTATAAACATCTGGAATCCTCAAAAACTCATGCAAGGCTCCTTTTTATTGACTTCTCTTCAGCATTCAAGACTATTCAGCCCTGTCTGTTGGCTGAGAAACTTCAGGCTGTTTTTAACTTGAACCCTAATTTAATTGGTTGGTTACTGGATTTTCTGTCCAACAGGTCGCAGTGTATTCGGGTTAATGGTGTTTTATCCTTAAAAGCTTGTTCTTCCACAGGTTCTCCACAGGGCTGTGTTTTGTCACCACTGCTTTTTATCTTATGTACTAATGATTGTAGGAGTAAATATGAGAATAGGCACTGTGTGAAATTTGCAGACGACACTGTCATAGTGAGCCTTCTGAATAATGAGGAGGAGGGGCGTGGCCCTGTAGTCAATGATGTTATTGGTGTGAGAACTTTTATCTGTCCATCAATGTTTCCATTAATTTCCATAGATCAAAGCAAAATGTCTCTCAAACTGTTATTCAGAACAGTAATGTTGAGATAGTGGATGAGTACAGATATTTATTTTGTGCTAGGACCAATTTTATTCACTTTATACATGCTTCCCTTGGGCAGTATTATTAGACAGTATTGCTTAAATTTTCATTGTTACGCAGATGATACTCAGCTTTATCTATCCATGAAGCCAGAGGACACACACCAATTAGCTAAACTGCAGGATTGTCTTACAGACATAAAGACATGGATGACCTCTAATTTCCTGCTTTTAAACTCAGATAAAACTGAAGTTATTGTACTTGGCCCCACAAATCTTAGAAACATGGTGTCTAACCAGATCCTTACTCTGGATGGCATTACCCTGACCTCTAGTAATACTGTGAGAAATCTTGGAGTCATTTTTGATCAGGATATGTCATTCAATGCGCATATTAAACAAATATGTAAGACTGCTTTTTTGCATTTGCGCAATATCTCTAAAATTAGAAAGGTCTTGTCTCAGAGTGATGCTGAAAAACTAATTCATGCATTTATTTCCTCTAGGCTAGACTATTGTAATTCATTATTATCAGGTTGTCCTAAAAGTTCCCTGAAAAGCCTTCAGTTAATTCAAAATGCTGCAGCTAAAGTACTGACAGGGACTAGAAGGAGAGAGCATATCTCACCCATATTGGCCTCTCTTCATTGGCTTCCTGTTAATTCTAGAATAGAATTTAAAATTCTTCTTCTTACTTATAAGGTTTTGAATAATCAGGTCCCATCTTATCTTAGTACCATATCACCCCAATAGAGCGCTTCGCTCTCAGACTGCAGGCTTACTTGTAGTTCCTAGGCTTTGTAAGAGTAGAATGGGAGGCAGAGCCTTCAGCTTTCAGGCTCCTCTCCTCTGGAACCAGCTCCCAATTCGGATCAGGGAGACAGACACCCTCTCTACTTTTAAGATTAGGCTTAAAACTTTCCTTTTTGCTAAAGCTTATAGTTAGGGCTGGATCAGGTGACCCTGAACCATCCCTTAGTTATGCTGCTATAGACTTAGACTGCTGGGGGGTTCCCATGATGCACTGAGTGTTTCTTTCTCTTTTTGCTCTGTATGCACCACTCTGCATTTAATCATTAGTGATTGATCTCTGCTCCCCTCCACAGCATGTCTTTTTCCTGGTTCTCTCCCTCAGCCCCAACCAGTCCCAGCAGAAGACTGCCCCTCCCTGAGCCTGGTTCTGCTGGAGGTTTCTTCCTGTTAAAAGGGAGTTTTTCCTTCCCACTGTCGCCAAGTGCTTGCTCACAGGGGGTCGTTTTGACAGTTGGGGTTTTTCTGTACTTATTGTATGGCTTTGCCTTGCAATATGAAGCACCTTGGGGCAACTGTTTGTTGTGATTTGGCGCTATATAAATGAAATTGATTTGATTTGATTTAGGAACCATCATTGACAGCAAATTTTCTCTTGAGAGCAACACAGATGCTGTCTGCAAAAAGTCCCAACAGAGACTTTTGAAATTGTTCAGTGTGTGTGGGACTCTGAGATCTTTGTTTTGTCAGTGTTTTATTGGATCAGTCCTGACATTTTGTATGGTGGTGTTGTACGGTGGTCTTCCGATGATCAGCAAGTGTAAGCTAATAAAGCTGGTAAACGTGCCGTCTAAAGTGGTTGGCGTACCACTACCACAACTACAACATATTTATGATAAACGTGTCAGAGAAAAGATGTTGAACTGCGCTGAGCTCCCACTCTTTGGGGAGTTTAATTTGCTCCCCTCTGACTGCCGTTTTAGGCTTCCTAAGCTGAAGACTAGTCGTGCTAGGGATTCTTCTATTCCTGTGGCTATCAGGAATTTGAATGTATTGAACTGACTTTATAAAATTTTACAGGATTTTTAAATATTGTACTGTTTCTTTTTTATTCCTGTCCATGTTTCTGATAACAGTTTTTAGTTGTGTGTTGTTCATTGTTTTTTGGGGGATGGAATGTTTTTATTGTTGAGTGTCTGTGTTGTTTGTACAATTGCTGTGGGCATCTGGGGAGGGTGCTCTGTTGTACATGTGTTTTGGACATCCTGTTGCATTCCTAATTTCTTTTTTAAGGATAAATAAAGTGAAACTTGAACTTGGAAGCCTACAACAGCTGGATGTCTTGTCCCTTTGCGATGTTTAGTTACTCATTTTGTTCCTTGATTATTCCCCAACGATGGTGTTAAAATTGTGATTATGTGATTAAGATGCTACATGACAACAACAAAAACCAGAGCAGTCAAACTGCAGTCGAATAATTCTGCCAGAAAATAAATAAGTTCAATTAAATCCATGAGTGTAACACCACATGTTTTACTCTTAGAGGCTTTGTTGTACTGCTGTATTTGAAGTTATGACCCCTAAAAGTTAAGTATTCATTTCTTTTACTGTTGTTAAATGTAGATGGCGCTGCAGTCCTTATGGTGAAGGACATGCTACTGGACTGTTGTTTGTTACAGAATCCTGTCCAGCCGTGAATCATATGATGTAGTTCGCAGTTGAATAAAATATTGTGACGTAAATGACAACATTTTTAGAATTTTGGTAAATTCATTGTCATTACTCGAGTCATAAAAATAATAGCTTAATTGGTTAAAAAAATAATAGTTAGTTGCAGCCCTCATAAAATTGGGCTATATGACAGCATTAAAGTAGTTTTGAGAATAAAATGGTATTTAAAACTAGATTTTTATGAAAATAGTTTTTAACTAGCGTGTTGTCTGTGGGATCCATGGACTCTAGATTGGGTAGTGTTTATAAAATAGGTGGCTCACATTTTACAAGGGTGGTAATAAATTAGGTTTCTATAATGAGTTGGAATGATGTGAGTCCAGAATGTTTTTAGAACCTTAGACCTCAACAGTTTTTAGAGGAAGAACTCAACCCTTTTATTTCCTGTTAATTGCGTAATTTTTTTCTTAATGTTAATTTACTGCCTTAATGTACTTATATATCGTTTAGGTTCTTGTTATCCTATAGACACCATTACTATTATTATTATTACTTCTGTTTTGTCATTTGATTTTTAAATGGACCACAATGGAAATAGGTATTTTCACTTTCTTGTCATTCATGTCTTTTTAACGTATTTACAATTATGTTGTGTACTTGCATTGAACTTACTAAATAAAATTGCACACTCACACAGTCACGCTTTTAATATATAGATGATTTACTGACCCCTGCTAGATTGGCGTGTGAGTCCAGAATGTAAATATCAATGTCCATTGTTCAGTGTTGTTGGCTAATGTATGTAGCGTCTCTAAAAATATTAGTCCTATCAATGTTCAGTTTTGGCGGTGTTCATCCTTGACCCAAAATATATAAAAATACCAAATGGCAAATGTCAGCTCTCCCCAGTTTGTGCGTGATCGAAGCCGCACACAGAGGTCACTTGACTATTATAATATAGATGCTTTGGTATAAAAAGCATTCTAGGAGATTTTTTTTAAACAAGAATTAAACTGCCTTAATTTATTCATTTTCTTTAATCATGTGTTCCACTTAAGGGTCTGCGGGTCCCAGTGGTGGTTGTACTGAAAGGCAGCGTTGACGATGAATGAGCCGTCTGTCCATCACAGATGCACTGTAATTATTAAAACTATAGCTTTCACAAGGAAAGCTCTGTTTCAAAAATAATCATTTTTAAACGACTTGTGAAACTTTTGTAATGTTTTAAAAACGCAGTTTTTGTTTAAATTCTTTTGTAAATAATAAAATGTAGATGGTAGTGTCACAATATGACAAGTAGAGCACTCATAGAGCGCAAACCCCCACCAACACTAGTTTCCAATTCCACAAATTTTTCCCTTGGAAAAAATTTTCAAGGTTAGATCTGGATCAAACTTTGTCAGTCGATAAAGAATACTGTCCTACATAACACTTTCAAATATGGAAGAAATTAGATCTTTCCTGACAGAATTATAAATTTTTGAAAATTCATTCAGTGTTACTGATCTGGGCCCATGTCCATGAAGTATCCTCAGGCTAAAAGTAGTTCTTAGTGACATCTTTCTAAGAAAAATCTTAGAGTTCGTTGAATTCTTACACATTTCCTAGAATTTTCCCTTGGTAAAACAAAAGTTATTCACAAAGCATCTTTGGCCTTAAGAGAGCTCCTAAGGTAAAAAACCGTTAAAAGGAGGGAGGAGGACATTTAAGAAACCTAAGAGGGTCTTAAGCAGAGAAGACGGCAGAAAGACAGAGAGGAAGCAGAGACATTCCCCGTATGTAGGATGACAGTGATTCAGTAACACGTTGCTGGCTCGATGCTGTAGAGATCATGTTTGTGGTTGACCTCATCAGGAATGAGCTGACTTTTCCCACTCAGTGTAGTAACGTAATAATGCCTGAGATGAAGGTCATCGCATCACTGTGACACCTGGCTACAGGAACATTGTCCATTACATGTAAATTCGTTAACATTGATACAATTGCTAATATCAGAGTAAGTAATGTCAGCAGCCTAAACTCACCTGTTTGAGTGCTGCAGTCTCTGCTGTCGCTTTGGATTACAGCACGGACCAGCGCTTCTCACAACGTGGCGCGTAAACATAACAATATGATAATCAATATAATGATCGGCATGTGAATGAGGTACGTTCAAGCATTTTCAAGCTGGGTAACAATTCAGTTAGTTTTGCTGAGTTTTATCACCATGACATCAAGTTATTTTCACAATCACACATTTCTTAATACAGTTCAGGTTCAATTTATTTTCATTTATATAGCGCCAAATCACAACAAAGTTGCTTTAAGGCGCTTCACACAAGTAAGGTCTAACCTTACTAACCCCCATAGCAAGAACACAGGCCACAGTGGGAAGGGAAAAACTCCCTCTGATGATTTGAGGAAGAAACCTCAAGCAGACCAGACTCAAAGGGGTGACCCTCTGCTTGGGCCATGCTACAGATGCAATTGACAAAAGGAATATACAGAAAATTTTGGGAGTCCATGCTGGTGCACAGGATCCAAGGTTATATGATCAGTTGACTTTACTGTCCGTTCATAACTAGGAGCACAGAGCGCATTTGTTTTTTCTCTTTCCGTTTTTGTGACAACCAATCACAGCTCTTAGAGGACTTCATCAAACATAGCAACAGTGTCGGCCCCGCCTCCTCACAATAATAAAATTTCCTGTCCCCTTGCTCAGAGTTGCTCTCAGACACCTCTTGGATCACTCTTAGCCTAAAGATGAGTTGGAAACTCTCTAAGATGCTTTGAGAATACGGGCCAGGGAGATTTCCAAAATGTTTTCTGACTTTGACCTATGACCTTGTATTGATCACTTATTGGACCATGTCGATCATTTCAAAATGCTGGTGTCAGAGTTGTGTTTGTGTTGTTTCGTGTTCTTCTCCGCTGCTGCATGTTGATGAGGATTTGACCCGTGTTCACAGGCTGTTGTCTCAAACCCCTCACCTGACTGCAGTGGTAAGTCACTGAAGGATTATGGGTAACCCAGCGCTTGAGAGCCGCAGCTGAAATGCTGGGTTACCCATAATCCTTCAGTGTGCGTGAATGAGGCCGTGTAGCAGCGGGTGCAGCTTACTCACGCTCTGCTCTGCTCTGCTCTGCTCTGTGTTGTGTCTGTAGTTGTGGGACATCGGCGGTCAGCCTCGCTTCAGGAGCATGTGGGAGCGTTACTGTCGAGGAGTCAGCGCCATCGTGTAAGTCCTGCTTTCTCAAGCCTGGGTTCCCTGAACCAGGTCATCTCTGCAGGGACGCATTTACAAAAAAGAAAAGAATCCAAAATAAGTGAATGTACGTTTGTGGCCCTGATGGGCGGTAGTTTTGATGTAATCCTGCAAACAGACAAATAAATAAACTACTGCATGGATTTTGACAGATGTTTCACCACAGATAGATATTAAGCCATGGAAGACTTCACTGAATTTTGGAGGTGATCCGCATCCAGATTGGCGGACATCAAAAATCGCTGATTGCTCTTGTTTTGTTATGTCCTTGGTAGACGGAATAAACACCTGAACCCAGGTCAGGTGGTGCTTTGGAGGCAGAGAGAGGGGCGTGTTCAGACACTGAGCCGCCCCTTTATACATTAATGACTTCATTATGAATTAATGCGGGTGAGGCTCTCAACATGGCGATGCCCAAACAAGGGGGTCATTTCGGCTGTTCCAGGTCTCTACAGAAAACCAGTGGATGATGTCACACAAACTCTGTCCAGGGACATTCTATGGGTAAACTCCGCAAAATTTCAGTTTGTGCAAGGGTCAAAAGTTAAAGTTGTTCCAGTTTTGGTAATACGAGGTCTGTCCAAAAAGTAAGGGACCTTTTTATTTTTTTCAAAAACTATATGGAGTTGAATCACGTGTGATTGCATCAGCCAAGCTTGAACCTTCGTGCGCATGCATGAGTTTTTTTACGCCTGTCTGTTGCATCATTCGCCTGTGGGCAGGCTTTGAGTGAGCACTGGTCCAGCCCTTCGTCTGATTTTTAGTGTCAGGGAAATGGCTGAGAGACTGCCGCTTTGCTCCATGAAATTTTTTTCAGAAACTGTTAGAGACAGCCAGTTGGAAACCATTCGAAAGATTCAGATGGCTTTCAGTGAAGATTCTGTCGGCGTCACATGGATTAAGGAGTGTTAAAACCTTTTTAAAGACGGCCCACATCGGTGGAGGGCGAGCGGCCAACGACAGGCTGGAATGACCAGATCATTTCCAAACTGAGCGCTGTGTTGATCCGGGACATCGTGTGACTACCACAGAAATGGCAAGAGAGCTGGACATAGCACTTTTGCGGCACATTCCACTGTTACAGGAGATTTTGTAATGAAAGACATGCGGAGGATTTTGCGCGTCGGCACAGAGCCGCTCATGGCGCACAACAAAAAAACACCTCCGTGTTGGAAGTCTCACAGGACATGTGGCATGTCCAGCTGTTACACAATTTCTCGGATACTCACTCGACTGAAAAGCCATCAAAAGCCGTCTGAATCTTCCGAATGGTTTCCAACACGGAGGTTTTTTTTTTTTGTTGCGCACCATGAGCGGCTCCGTGCCGACGTGCGAAATCCTCCTCACGTCTCTCATTACAAAATCTCCTGTAACAGTGGAATATGTCACAAAAGTGCTATGTCCAGCTCTCTTGCCATTTCTGTGGTAGTCACACGATGTCCCGGATCAACACAGCGTTCAGTTTGGAAATGATCTGGTCGTTCCAGCCTGTCGATGGCCGCTCGGTGCGCCGCGTGCCCTCTGCCGCTGTGGGCCGTCTTTAAAAAGGTTTTAACACTCCTTAATCCGTGTGACGCCGACAGAATCTTCACCAATCCATCTGAATCTTTCGAATGGTTTCCAGGTGGCTGTCTCTAACAGTTTCTGAAAAAAATTTCATGGAGCAAAGCGGCAGTCGCTCAGCCATTTCCCTGACAAAGAAAATCCAACAAGGGGGGTGGACCAGTGCTCACTCAAAGCCTGCCCACAGGCGAATGACGCAACCGACAGGCGTGAAAAAACTCACGCATGCGCACGAAGGTTCAAGCTTGGCTGATGCAAGCGCACATGATTCAAATCCATATAGTTTTTGAAAAAATAAAAAGGTACGATACTTTTTGGACAGACCTCGTAGCTGATGAAAATTATTGTTTGAGTTGTCAAGATGAATAAATGATAATAAATAGTTTTGACTGTGTTGAATGTTTAGTCACCAAAGTAAAGATCCACTGGATTGTCTGACATGTCATATGACATATGTTACCCTGTAACATGGTAACTAAACATGATGGTGGAAATATTCATTTTTAGAATGCTATTACCTCAACCAGTAATTTGCATCATGCAATAATGAGTTGAGGCAGGAGGTACAGACTGGAGTATCTGTGGAGCTGCATCCACAGACATTAATGGACTTTGTGACATCTTACATCAGTTTTTGTGAGGACCTCTGTGTGCATACCAAAACCTTCTGCACATACAGCAACAACAAGCCTTGGTTTGCTGGAAAACTGAAGCAGCTCTGCAAGGCCAAGGACGAGGCCTACAGAAGTGGAGACAGGCTCCTTTTTTTCATTTTTTCAATTTATCTTCATTTTTATAGTGCCAAATCACAACAGAGTTGCCTCAAGGCACTTCACACAAGTAAGGTCTAACCTTACTAACCCCCAGAGCAGCAGTGGTAAGGAAAAACTCCCTCTGAGGAAGAAACCTCAAGCAGATCAGACTCAAAGGGGTGTCCCTCTGCTTGGGCCATGCTACAGGCATAAATTACAGAACAATTCACAGAACGAATATACAGGAATTGCTGTTGGTGCGCAGGACAGGAGGGTCTGCAGCACAAATACCACACCCATCTCTGGATGGAGCTGCACCTTAAACAGAGAGAAAAAAGAGAATCAGGCATCAGAAAGGCAAGAAATATAGTATAATTTGCCAGCATTAAACATCAAGAAAAACAGGATACTAAGGTGGTCGCCAGCCACTAGCCCTAAGCTTCATTAAAAGACCCAGAATTTAAATAAAGTTGAGGCTGCGGCACGCTCTGTTTCCTAATAAAATGAATTAAAGCAGTAAAAAGCGCAGAACTATACTATGCCAGTATGCTAGCCATAAGTGTATCTTAAGTCTGGACTTGAAAGTCTCCACAGAATCTGACTGTTTTATTGATGCGGGGAGATCATTCCACAGAACAGGGGGACGATAAGAGAACGTTCTATGCCCTGCAGACTTCTTATTCACCCGAGGGACACAATGTAGTCTTGCACCCTGAGAACGCAAAACTCGAGCAGGTACGTAAGGTTTAATTAGGTCAGCTAGGTAGGGAGGTGCCAGTCCGTGAGCAGTTTTATAGACTAGAAGCAGAACCTTAAAATCTGATCTCACTGGGACAGGAAGCCAGTGAAGAGATGCCAAAATGGGTGTAATGTGGTCAAACTTTCTGCTTCGTGTCAAAAGTCTGGCTACAGAATTTAGAACCAATTGGAGAGCCCTAATGCTGGACTGCGGTAAACCAGAAAATAGAACATTGCAGTAGTCCAGTCTAGAAGAAATAAACACATGGACCAGGGTCTCAGCATCAGCCATAGACAGGATGGGATGAATCTTTGCTATATTTCGCAGGTGGAAGAAAGCAGTCCTTGTAATATTTCTAATGTGGAGGTCAGAGGACAATGTAGGATAAAAAATGACCCTGAGGTTCCTCACTTTCAGTGTGTTGTATGACAAACAAGCCTAGGCTAAGCATTAACTGGTCAAATTGATGCTGATGTCTCACTGGACCAAGAACCATCATTTCAGTCTTATCAGAGTTTAAAAGTAGGAAGTTTCGAGACATCCAGCTTCTCACTGATGCAAGACAGTCTTCTAAGCATTTTATGTGAATGAGATTACCAGCAGTTATCGGCAAGTATAACTGAGTATCATCATCATAGCAGTGAAAGGTAATCTCAAAACACCGCAATATGTGCCCAAGGGGTGCTATATAATGGGAGAAAAGCAGGGGGCCTAAGACAGACCCCTGTGAAACCCCAATTTTCATGTCACTAAGGTTAGAGGTAGCGTTACTGTACAAAACACAGTGAGAACGACTGGTCCAGTATGACATCAACCATGCAAGGGCACTCCCAGTAATCCCAAAGTGATTTTCCAGCCTATCAAGTGGAATATGATGATCCACGATATCAAATGCAGCACTGAGATCTAACAGCACCAGAACCGAAATCCATTGCAAGCAGAAGATCATTCACCATTTTAGTGAGAGCCGTCTCTGTGGAATATTTTCTAAAAGCAGAATGGAGTGGCTCAAAGAGATTATTCTCAGTAAGATGGTCCACGAGCTGCCGTGACACCACTTTTTATAGAATTTTAGAGCAAAATGATAGATTTGATATCGGCCGATAGTTTTTCAATACACGAGGGTCAAGATTCGGTTTCTTAAGTAATGGTTTAATCATTGCAGATTTGAAACATTTAGGAACAGATACAGAATTTAAAGAAAGATTAATAATTTCGAGCACAGTTGGCCACAGGTCCTTAAACAGTTGTTGGTATAGGATCAAATAAACAGGTTGTGCTTTTTGTTGATGTTATGAGTTTCGTCAGCATGCCTAGAGAGATGCTCTCAAATTCAGTAAATCTAGGTAATACCTCAGTCATGGTGCCCACCTCAATAGGGTGTAGTGGCTGGGTTAAGGCATAATGGGATATGTTTAACCTAATGTCTTCTGTTTTCTTCTCAAAGTAATCCTGGGAATCTTATGCCGTAAAAGGAGAACAAACTACAGGTGGTTGTCCATGAATAAGTGTTGCCACTGTGTCGAACAAGAACTTTGAGTTATGCTTGTTTTTTGTTGATCAAATCAGAGTAATAGGTCCACTTTGTAGCCGGTAATGCATGCTTATAGTCTAAGATAGCATCATGCCATGCAAGGTGGTATACTTCTAGTTTTGAACTGCGCCATTTCTGTTCTAGACCTCTTGCCTTATGCTTGAGGCCATGCGGGTAATCATTGAATCAAGGTGACTGTGTTTTGGGGGAGCATGGTGACAAAGGATATCAGCAAAGAGGATGCTTTGAGGATGCAGTCAACATGGGACTGCATTACATCCTGCTGTGCCTGGACCCTGCAGAGACCTACGTGAGGATCCTGTTCTTGGACTTCAGCTTGACGTTCAACACCATCATCCCTGACATTCTCCACCAAAAAATTTCAAGCCTCTCTGTGCCAGCTCCCACCTGTCAGTGGATCTCCAGCTTCCTAACAGACAGGACACAGCAGGTGAGGTTGGGGAGCATCACATCCACCACACAGACAATCAGCACTGGTGCCCCCCATGGGTGTGTGCTCTCCCCACTGATCTTCTCCCTCTATCCACGACGGCTCCTCTGAGCCATAACCCTCCCAGTCCACCATGACCATGGTGGACCCTGCCAGCGAGAGTTCAGGAGACACCGCACAATAAAGACTGGGCCACCATCCACAAACTGGGCAGGAGGCGGGGGATTGGCCAGAGGGCACAACGGGCTGGAGCGGACAGGCTTCACATGGCTGATGTGGTATGTGGGATGGTTACGCATAGACCTCAAAAGACGAAGACGGACAGAAACAGGGTTAATAACTTTAGAGACTTGACAGGGGCCAATGAACCTGGGAGCTAGTTTCCTGGGCAACCCTCACAGTGGCAGGTGGTGCATGGAGGACCACATCTTCTGTCCAGTCACATATGGAGGCGCCATAGATCATTTTTGGTTGGCTGCGGCTTTGTTGGTCATGGAGGAACGTAGCAGAATCATCTAGCCTGCTCCCAGGCTCATCGGCACTGGGTGATGAGAATCAGAGCTGCGGGAACAGAGTAGTGTGAGTTAACAGAAGAAAACATTGAAGTTTGATGACCATACACTACGTGAAAAGGAGAAAACCCGTTGAGGAGGTAAGTAAACTGTTGTGAGCGAGTGCTATCCAAAACAGCTGAGAAGACCAGGAAGCGGGCTGCTGTGAAGCTAGAATCCAGAGACCTTTCTCCAGCTCTTGGTTTAATCGTTCCATTTGTCCTTTGGCTTGGTGGTGATAGCCGGACGTGGAGCTGGAGGTGACCCCGAGCAAGCGGCAGAACGCCCTCCAAAATTTGGAAACAAATTGGGGTCACCGATGTGACACAGTGGGCCTCATTTATCAACATTGCGTAAAAACAGGTGCAGATCTGAGCGCATAATTGGTCTTACGACAAGACACGTGTGATTTATGAAACATTCATATACCAATCCCAGTGTGCGAATGATCGGCTCTTGATAAATGCGGCGGCTGAATTTAATCATCATTAGCATGTTACGCCCTTAAATAGTCATGGTTCGGAAGCCTTGCCCACTGAGCTCAACATGGAGAGAAGAAGCACTGGGAAGAAGAAAAACTTTTCGGATTTGGAAATCGGCATCCTAACATTGGAGGTGGAGAAAAACAAACTTGTACTTTTTGGCAGTCTGAAAAGTGGAGCCAAAGGCGCTCATAAAAATGCCGTGTGGAAGAGTGTAACGGAGGCGGTCAACAGCGTTGCCGCAGAGGAACGGACTCTGGCTGAGGTATGAAGAATTCTTTGACTTAACCTATGCCTAATGATTTTGAATCAATCTTTTATGCACCCACAGTTAAAAGCTTATGCCTGCTAATTGATTAAGAATTCTTTGCATTTAGGTCAAGGAAAAGTGGTCCGATTTAAAGCTGGCCACCAAAAAACGTGTTGCGGCACTTAAGCACAGCATTAGGCATTTTAATGTGCAATGATTAGTTGTCATGTTTAGGCTATTTAGCATATGTATTTTTTATTTTACAAAGGAAGCGGTATCATTAAAAACGTGGGCTTTTTAAAATTAATTTTGTTTAATCCATTTCAAGAATCCGTTTTGATCTGTTCTGAATATGTGCCTGCTTATGCTTGGATGACAGCTGAGGTTTGTTTCATAATTATTTTCAGACTCAGACAGATTTTGTAGTGCTGCACCGCAAATTCACAGACTCAGATTTGCGTACACGAGCTCAGACCAGACGTGAGCTCTGTCGTGAGATTCGTCTTAGCCTCTGCTCACGTCCAAATTGATAAATACCGATGTTAGCGTAAAAATGGTCGAACACACGTTTTCTGCCATACGTTTGTTTGATAAATGAGGCCCAATGTCTTTTGGAAAACCATGCAGTGTGAAAACATGAGACAACATGACCTCGGCCATTTCTTTGGTGGAGGAGAGCTTAGGCGGGGAAATGAAGTAAACCATCTTAGACAGTCCATCTACAACAGTTAGGATTACAGTATTGCCCTTTGAGGGCGGCAGACCGATTACAAAGTCTATGGAGATATGCGTCCATGAGTGCGTAGGAACTGGCAAAGGGTGTAAGAGACCCGCCGGTGCCCGATTAGAGGATTTATGCATAGTACAAGTTTGACAGGCGTTAACATATTCAGTGACGTCTTGAGGCAAATGCGGCCACCAAAACCTTTGTTGAAGTTCGTAAATAGTTTTCTTGATCACAGTGTGACATGCAAAGTGACTGTCGTGACCCCACTTACTGTCTTCTCCCTCAGAGGGCAGGCACAAACAATTTTCCCCATGGTCAACCAGAAGGACTGGGCTCCTTACCCAAAGCGGACCTAACTCTGGACTCTATTTCCTAGGTCATTGCCGAAAGGAAGCAAGACGTGGGTAGGATCGTACCTGGGTTGGAGGTCACGACCGCTGCATCCAGTTTGCCATTCTTCGAACTGAGTTGGTATGACAAAACAAAATCAAAACTAGCCCACCTACCTTGCCTGGCATTAAGGCGCTTATAACCCGGTCACATGGCATACGACGATTCCTGAATGAAGGGGAAACAAATAAAAATGTCACAAATCGTTGAGAAAAGGTGGACGAACAAGCTTTATCACTGAGTAGCCTGCAAGTCTAGAGCGCAAAAGGAACGAAAGAGGAACCAAATGAAACGGAAGCTAATGTTGATCTTGATGCTTTAAATGAAATGCGCCTGGAGCCACTGCTGGAGCAGCGTGTGTCTGCATCTTTGCAGGACTCGACACTGGGACGGAGCTCAGCTGCAAACAGAAGCGCGTGATCCGACCTACTGTGGAGATCTGTGTGTACGTCAGTGGATCCACCTGCTTTGGTTCCTTGTCCAGAACAAAAGATGGATCATCTCCTTCATCGTCAGAATCCTCAGTGTCTGGTTGAGACTCTGACGACATGCTGCGCGGTCCGTCTTGCTCCTATGTTTAAAAAAAAAAAAGAAAGAAACTGAAGCGCTTGTTCAGCATTCATAAGACGCCTCATTTTTACAAAAAAAACAACCAAAAAAACCACCACCACACTAACCACACACTAAATACGCAACCAGAATAATACACACTGCAAACGCACCAAATATCTATCAAACACCAAAACTCTAATTGCTGTCTGTACACCCAAAATGCGTGCATACGAGAGAGAGAGAGAGATAGCTATCTCTCTCTCTCTCTTTGCCCTTTTTTTTTCAAAACCCTGCTGTTTCTGATCACCTTATGCACGTACAGGCGCTGTGTATGTGGATCAGGCAGGAATCAATCAATCAATCAATCAATTTTTTTTATATAGCGCCAAATCACAACAAACAGTTGCCCCAAGGCGCTTTATATTGTAAGGCAAGGCCATACAATAATTATGTAAAACCCCAACGGTCAAAACGACCCCCTGTGAGCAAGCACTTGGCTACAGTGGGAAGGAAAAACTCCCTTTTAACAGGAAGAAACCTCCAGCAGAACCAGGCTCAGGGAGGGGCAGTCTTCTGCTGGGACTGGTTGGGGCTGAGGGAGAGAACCAGGAAAAAGACATGCTGTGGAGGGGAGCAGAGATCGATCACTAATGATTAAATGCAGAGTGGTGCATACAGAGCAAAAAGAGAAAGAAACAGTGCATCATGGGAACCCCCCAGCAGTCTACGTCTATAGCAGCATAACTAAGGGATGGTTCAGGGTCACCTGATCCAGCCCTAACTATAAGCTTTAGCAAAAAGGAAAGTTTTAAGCCTAATCTTAAAAGTAGAGAGGGTGTCTGTCTCCCTGATCTGAATTGGGAGCTGGTTCCACAGGAGAGGAGCCTGAAAGCTGAAGGCTCTGCCTCCCATTCTACTCTTACAAACCCTAGGAACTACAAGTAAGCCTGCAGTCTGAGAGCGAAGCGCTCTATTGGGGTGATATGGTACTACGAGGTCCCTAAGATAAGATGGGACCTGATTATTCAAAACCTTATAAGTAAGAAGAAGAATTTTAAATTCTATTCTAGAATTAACAGGAAGCCAATGAAGAGAGGCCAATATAGGTGAGATATGCTCTCTCCTTCTAGTCCCCGTCAGTACTCTAGCTGCAGCATTTTGAATTAACTGAAGGCTTTTTAGGGAACTTTTAGGACAACCTGATAATAATGAATTACAATAGTCCAGCCTAGAGGAAATAAATGCATGAATTAGTTTTTCAGCATCACTCTGAGACAAGACCTTTCTGATTTTAGAGATATTGCGTAAATGCAAAAAAGCAGTCCTACATATTTGTTTAATATGCGCTTTGAATGACATATCCTGATCAAAAATGACTCCAAGATTTCTCACAGTATTAC
This sequence comes from Thalassophryne amazonica, assembly GCF_902500255.1. Taxonomy (NCBI): domain Eukaryota; kingdom Metazoa; phylum Chordata; class Actinopteri; order Batrachoidiformes; family Batrachoididae; genus Thalassophryne; species Thalassophryne amazonica. The sequence goes on from NC_047108.1 coordinate 20,652,820, forward strand.
TAGAGGTCAGGGTAATGCCATCCAGAGTAAGGATCTGGTTAGACACCATGTTTCTAAGATTTGTGGGGCCAAGTACAATAACTTCAGTTTTATCTGAGTTTAAAAGCAGGAAATTAGAGGTCATCCATGTCTTTATGTCTGTAAGACAATCCTGCAGTTTAGCTAATTGGTGTGTGTCCTCTGGCTTCATGGATAGATAAAGCTGGGTATCATCTGCGTAACAATGAAAATTTAAGCAATACCGTCTAATAATACTGCCTAAGGGAAGCATATATAAAGTGAATAAAATTGGTCCTAGCACAGAACCTTGTGGAACTCCATAATTAACTTTAGTCTGTGAAGAAGATTCCCCATTTACATGAACAAATTGTAATCTATTAGACAAATATGATTCAAACCACCGCAGCGCAGTGCCTTTAATACCTATGGCATGCTCTAATCTCTGTAATAAAATTTTATGGTCAACAGTATCAAAAGCAGCACTGAGGTCTAACAGAACAAGCACAGAGATGAGTCCACTGTCCAAGGCCATAAGAAGATCATTTGTAACCTTCACTAATGCTGTTTCTGTACTATGATGAATTCTAAAACCTGACTGAAACTCTTCAAATAGACCATTCCTCTGCAGATGATCAGTTAGCTGTTTTACAACTACCCTTTCAAGAATTTTTGAGAGAAAAGGAAGGTTGGAGATTGGCCTATAATTAGCTAAGATAGCTGGGTCAAGTGATGGCTTTTTAAGTAATGGTTTAATTACTGCCACCTTAAAAGCCTGTGGTACATAGCCAACTAACAAAGATAGATTGATCATATTTAAGATCGAAGCATTAAATAATGGTAGGGCTTCCTTGAGCAGCCTGGTAGGAATGGGGTCTAATAAACATGTTGATGGTTTGGATGAAGTAACTAATGAAAATAACTCAGACAGAACAATCGGAGAGAAAGAGTCTAACCAAATACCGGCATCACTGAAAGCAGCCAAAGATAACGATACGTCTTTGGGATGGTTATGAGTAATTTTTTCTCTAATAGTTAAAATTTTGTTAGCAAAGAAAGTCATGAAGTCATTACTAGTTAAAGTTAATGGAATACTCAGCTCAATAGAGCTCTGACTCTTTGTCAGCCTGGCTACAGTGCTGAAAAGAAACCTGGGGTTGTTCTTATTTTCTTCAATTAGTGATGAGTAGAAAGATGTCCTAGCTTTACGGAGGGCTTTTTTATAGAGCAACAGACTCTTTTTCCAGGCTAAGTGAAGATCTTCTAAATTAGTGAGACGCCATTTCCTCTCCAACTTACGGGTTATCTGCTTTAAGCTACGAGTTTGTGAGTTATACCACGGAGTCAGACACTTCTGATTTAAAGCTCTCTTTTTCAGAGGAGCTACAGCATCCAAAGTTGTCTTCAATGAGGATGTAAAACTATTGACGAGATACTCTATCTCCCTTACAGAGTTTAGGTAGCTACTCTGCACTGTGTTGTTATATGGCATTAGAGAACATAAAGAAGGAATCATATCCTTAAACCTAGTTACAGCGCTTTCTGAAAGACTTCTAGTGTAATGAAACTTATTCCCTACTGCTGGGTAGTCCATCAGAGTAAATGTAAATGTTATTAAGAAATGATCAGACAGAAGGGAGTTTTCAGGGAATACTGTTAAGTGGGTTTTCTATTTTCGTATGTCACACCTCTGTGGATCAAAGCTGTTCACATGTGAAAGTCTGTTGTTGCTGGAAATTTTTCCACACTTGATGGCTCAAAGTCTCGCTTCTGTAAACTGCCACCTGGTTTCCACAAACGGAGGCGTAGTTCGTGCTGACAGATCACCCCAGATGACAGGAAATATTACGTCGTGTCGGTCCTCAGTGCCACGGAAACAAATGAGGCTGATCTCGCTTCTGCTTCTTCTTCTGATTTATCTGAGACAAGACCACATCAACTTCAACCACGTACTGCCTAGCCAAGTCAGATAGGAGCAGCATGGGAGCCACGATAAAGCATTGCTTTAGGAATTACCTGAAAGGCTTTGTCACACTCCCATGTCCACCTGGACACGGGATAGCTGAAGAGATGATGTTACCTCATGTAACGGAGCTGCGATGGTACTTAAATTGCGAATGAATTTGCAGTAAAAATGAACAAATGGTTATCCGCAATGATAATGCGAACAGAGTGAGTATGGTGGGTTATTTGACCTCATTCATGGCCGTCCACTACGTGCACCACCAGAGGGAGCGAGCGCCAAAACAGTTTAAGACGGAGGGTCCTGACGAAAGGAGACAACAGTAAATTAGCATCAGAACCTGAGTTGACAAATACTGGTACAGAAATGGACGCATGACTGGATATTAATTTAGCTGAGATAATAATCTGCATAGAGGAAGGAGAAATGGAATTCTGACTCATCCGCAAACTGGACTTAGGCTGCGCTGAGGCACTCCTGACTGGACAACCGGAGATCATGTGACCCATCTGACAAAGTTTGACAAAGTTTTTTTAATTCGGCACACAAAATATTCAAATAGAAAAAAATGAACAATTCCACAAACAAACACAGACAAAACTAGTGAGTCCGAAAGGGTGTGGGCTGAAGCAAAGCTTATTAGCGCCCACCCCTGCTAGTACAAGTCCAACAATTCTAATCAGTCATATTTACATAAATATAAATTCACTACTACATGTCGACACACAGACATACACATCAATATACTATTCACTTATAATTATATTTATATAGTACCAGATCATAAGAAAGTCGAATCAAGGCACTTTACGCCAGTAAGGACTAACCTTACCAACCCCCAGAGCAAGCACTAGGCAACTGTGGTGAGGAAAAACTCCCTATAAGGAAGAAACCTCAAGCAGACCAGGCTCTTGGGGGTGACCCTCTGCTTGGGCTGTGCCACATATACCTATATACATACGTATATACTTTACAAACATAAATATATACATACATATACACAGTCACTTATATACATATACATATACACCTACCCATATCTGTATATCTACATACGCATATACATACCCACACATTCAAATATACAATAAGTCCCACTTATAAATTGAACATTCCATATAAATCAAATTATATTTGCTTCTTTATGATACTTAGACATAATGTTCTTTTTGAGTAGTTTCTTAAATCTCACTAAGGTACTACTCATTCTAACCTCTGTTGAACATTTGTTCCATTTCCTCACCCCAACCACAGACACACAAAAACCCTTTACATTTGTTCTTACTGGTGGTTTCATAAAAATTGCACAACCTCTTAAACTATATCTGGATTCCCTCAATCGGAACAGACTCTGGACATGTCTCGGTAAGGCTTGGTTTTTCGCTCAAAATAAAGTTTGAATTGTAATGTAATCGACCAAATCAATGAATTTTAATAAATTTAAAGACACAAATAGAGAATGAGTTGGTTCACGATATTGTTTATTGCAGATGATTCGTATGGCTCGTTTTTGCAAAAGGAATATTGGATTGGTATTTGATTTGTAAGTGTTTCCCCATGACTCAACACAATATGTCATATATGGTACCATCAGAGAATGATATAAAGTAAGTAACCCTTCTTGCGGCAGTAGGTCTTTGGCTTTATACAAAATGGCTATAGTTTTTGACAATTTTGATTTCACATAATTTATATGTGGTTTCCAGCTAAGTTTATTAACAATTATAACACCTAAAAATTTATTCTCTGTTACTAACTCAATTTCCTTATTGTTTATAGTTAAATTTTTACATTTGGGTGCCTGTTTATTTCCAAATATAATACATTTAGTTTTCCCAAGGTTGAGTGACAACTTATTAGCGTCAAACCAAACCTTAAATTTTTCCAGTTCTTTCTCCACTATGTCCAGAAGCTGTTCAAGATTTTCACCGCTACAGAACACAGTTGTATCATCCGCAAAAAGGACACATCTCAGTGAACTCGACACCCAACTTATATCATTTATATAGATTATAAACAACAAAGGACCCAGCACTGAGCCCTGCGGCACCCCAGATGTGACATCCCTGAGTTCAGAATTTGTATTATTGAATTGAACATACTGAAATCTGCCTTGTAAATAACTAGCTATCCATTCATATGCCAGACCTCTGATTCCATATTTCTGCAGTTTACTTAATAGTATTCCATGGTTAATTGTGTCAAACGCTTTCTGTAAATAAAAAAAAAAACACCTATTGTGTATTGTTTATTATCAATTGCAGTTGCTATACTTTCCACAAAGTCCATCAAAGCATGTGATGTAGTTCGAGACCTTCTGAATCCATATTGTTCTTCACAAATGATGTTATGCTTCAGTAAATAATCATTTAATCTTTTAGCAAATATTTTTTCCAAAATTTTGGAAAATTGTGGCAGGAGTGATATAGGTCTATAATTAGAAAATGTGTGTTTGTCACCAGTTTTAAACAGAGGAATTACTTTGGCTATTTTCATTTGAGAAGGAAATTTACCAGTACTTAGTGACATATTGCAAATATAATTGAACGGTTTTACTATACAATCAATAACTTTTTTTAATAAAGCCATATCCAAATTATTAAAATCAGTCGATTTCTTACTTTTTGAACCATGAACCAGATCAAGTATTTCCCTTTCATGAGTACCACCAATGAACATTGAAACAGATTTGTTAAACGTTGAATTATTTACCCAGAAGTTATTAGTTGATGAGTCAATCTTACTGGCAAGATTTTTACCCACATTAACGAAGTATTCATTAAAGTGTTCAGCAATAGACTCGTCGTTATCAATCGTGATGTAGTTGTTACTCTGAAAAAATGGAAAATCTCTAGTTACTCTATTCTTTTTTACTATTTCATTTAATATGTTCCATGTGTTTTTGATGTTATTTCTATTTTTGACAAGTAACTCATTATAATATGTTTTTTTACTGAGTCTCATGATATTGATTAACTTATTCTTATATGTTTTATACTTACTTTCAGCTTCCTTAGTTCGTAGTTTTATGAATTGTTTATATAGTACGTTTTTCTTTTTACATGCCCTCTGAAGTCCCTTAGTTATCCATGGTTTGTTGCTATATTGATTTCTATATATTTTGTCAACAAATGGACAGTGTTTATTATACAAACTGGAAAAAATGGAAATGAAAGCATCATATGACCTGTCAACATCATCAACAAAAACATCTGACCAATTCTGACTTGATAAATCCTCCCTTAAATTATCAATTGTTTCAGGTGTTACTTTTCTACTCATGAATTTGATATTGCTTCGATACTTACAACAACCCTCCAATGCAAAGACTGAGAAAACTGGCAAGTGATCACTGATATCACTGACCAGTAGTCCCCCACTAAGATTACCGGATATAACGTTAGTTAAAATATTGTCAATGAGAGTTGTTGAGTCCATAGTTATTCTGCTAGGATGAATGATGGTTGGAAACAGTCCTAAACAGTACAAGGTGTTTATAAATGAGGTAATTTGTGGATGATTGTGAGGGTTTAAAAAATCTATATTGAAATCTCCACAGACAAATAAATGCTTATTTCTGTTGATTTTGTTGTACATTCCTAAGATAATGTCTTCAAAGGTGTCAATATTTGTCCCAGGAGCTCTGTAAATGCAACTAACAACTATGTTTTTGGAGTTTATAGATGTCATTTCTGTGGTAACACATTCCATGATGTTGTCCACTGTAAATGACATGTTGTTAATGAGTTTACAGTTATAATCTGACCTTACAAACAATGCAACGCCTCCGCCCCTTCTCGTCTGCCTATTAACCAGGAACAATTCATAACCATCAAGATATACCAGATCTTTATTATCCTCATTTAACCATGTTTCTGAAATTGCAATAACTGAAAAACGTTTTTTGGATGTTTTCAAACAATCATTAATAGTGGACAGATTACGAGAAAGACTTCTGCTGTTGAAATGTATAATTGAAAAATTTTCATCATTGATTTTATAATTTTTGAATTGTTCTTCTGTAAAATATTTGCACTGTCTCACAATATTCTCACTGAAAAAGGTATCAGGATCATTTTCAGATTCGAAGGGGTGGTTAGCAGAGTTATTATAATTAAATGTATCTAGACAGAGCTCCTGGGCAGAAATAAACAGATCATTATCCTTAGTCATTATGTCTCCCTTGTCTCCGGGTGTAGATGATGTGGATGAGTGGGTTGCTCCAGTCTGCATCATGGTGCTGTGATGTGTTTGAGTCCTCATACCTATTGTTCATATTTGTCCAGCTCCTCGATGTTCCTTATTGCCATGACTTTTGCTTGTTCTGGTGATCCGTTCAGTTTGATGAATATTTTACAGTTTGAAGTCCATGTGTGCTGAATTTTTCCCTGTTTCTTTAAGAAGCGTGCTTTCCTGGCGATGTCGGCATTCCATTTGGTGAGATGTTCATTGATGAATACGTTTGTCCCTTTCAGTTTTAACAGTGCTGTTTTGTGTTTTCTGTTGATGAATCTCATGATGACGGTTCGTTTATCACCGTCATTTCTCCGGGGCAGAGGGTGGCATGCTTCAATGTTATTTAAATCCATTTCTATACCTTTAGATAGGAGGAAATCAGCAACCTGTTTTTCCACAGAGCTGACCTCCTGTTCACTGGGCTCCCCTCCGCTCTCATCTGTTACCGCCCGTGCGTAGGACCGTGGTTTGATGTGAAGACCTGTGATGATGACGTCGTTAATTCTGGTGTACTGCTCCAATTCAGCCACTCTATTTTCCAGCTGCACCAGATGCCGGTCTTTCTCGGCGTTCTGGAGCCGTAATGCCTTCACCTCCTCCACCAGATCCATGATTGATTTCTGTTGCTGCTTCACAACAGAAATCTCCTCTGATAGAAAGTCCAGAGATTTTTTAATATCGTCACCTTCCTCCGCTGTCAGAACCTTCTTAGGCCCCATGGTCGGCTTATGAGCAGCTTGTCGATCGCCGATGTTAACAGCCTGCGTTGTTTGTCACCGGGATGGATCTGCACTGCGCTGGTGCCGCGCGGCCTCGGTGTTTCCGCGCTGATGGATCCGCGGTGGCTGCACGAGGCCTCGGGGAAGCGGCACTCGTGACGCGCGGCTCTAATGACGCAGCGCGTGGCCTCAGTGAATTCACCACGTTGGGCGGGCCTCGGACGTTGTTGCTGTCCAGTCGCGGGGCTAAGTTGCCGGTTGAGGTGGTATTCCCACTGTCCGGGTTGGCAAACACCGGCGTGGCAGATGGCAACCACAAACACCACCTCTGAAAACTCAGGTACAAACGTTTTGCAGCTCGCTCTGACGACACGCAGCTCTGACTGACTGTGACTGACGCAGCTCCGATATCTGACCACAGTAAAAACAGAGTCCTTCATCACGGTGCCGCTATTGCTCCTCAGATGACAGATGAGTTCTTCCCAACTGCATCGGCTCCTCCATGTTGTGAAGGGAAGAGTTGAAGAGGGCACGACTGGAAGCTGAAGTGCGGGTTGGAGGCATGGCAGACCGGTGAGCAAGATGACGAGCTTCATGACGGGGTCAATCAGTCAGCCTATGGTCGGTCCAGATAGCCAAAGCAATGAGCTGATCGAGATCTTCTGGGAGGTCTACAGCAATGAGCTGCTCCTGGATGTTCTCTGCTAACCCGTGGAAGAACACGTCAAGGAGTGCAGCGGGATTCTATTCTTTCTTCGCTGCCAGGATGTGTAAGTCTGTGGCGTAGTCCGCAACACGGCAGCTGCCCTGCTTAATGAAAGAGCGCACAACTTTGTGCCCCGGAGACGTATGGTGGAACACCTGCTGCAGAGCTGTCATGAAGGAACTAAGAGACATGCGGGAGGTGGACTGACAACTCCATGCCGCCGCTCAACTGGTCAGGTGAGTGATCATGAATGCTATCTTCGTCTGTTCAAACGGAAAAATTGATAACACAAGTTCAGGGTGTAGCACTGAGTTATGAAGGGTCTGACATCACCCATTTCTCAGGTCAAGACAGCTGATCGCAAAACCCTGGGATGGGTACGGAAGCTGGTGCGGCTGTTGACTACCCCGCAAGTGGAGTGCCTAGCACTTAGCCAGCTCGCTAATCCCGGAGCTAAGGGCAGTTAGCTGGTCCGCTTGTTGCGCTAACTGCCAATTGTGGTGGTGTACCGCTCACTGAAAGGCGTCAGAGTCTACTGTGTCCATTGTTGGCCAGATCGATCTATCAGGTTCGATGCGCGCTATGTCTTGTTCCAATTTAAAAAAAAATAAAAAAAAACTCTGGTGTGCCGTGGTGGCTGCTCTATCACTGTATTATGTTACAAATATATATATATATATATATATATATATATATATATATATATATATATATATATATATATATACACTCAACAAAAATATAAACGCAACACTTTTGGTTTTGCTCCCATTTTGTATGAGATGAACTCAAAGATCTAAAACTTTTTCCACATACACAGTATCACCATTTCCCTCAAATATTGTTCACAAACCAGTCTAAATCTGTGATAGTGAGCACTTCTTCTTTGCTGAGATAATCCATCCCACCTCACAGGTGTGCCATATCAAGATGCTGATTAGACACCATGATTAGTGCACAGGTGTGCCTTAGACTGTCCACAATAAAAGGCCACTCTGAAAGATGCAGTTTTATCACACAGCACAATGCCACAGATGTCGCAAGATTTGAGGGAGCGTGCAATTGGCATGCTGACAGCAGGAATGTCAACCAGAGCTGTTGATCGTGTATTGAATGTTCATTTCTCTACCATAAGCCGTCTCCAAAGGCGTTTCAGAGAATTTGGCAGTACATCCAACCAGCCTCACAACCGCAGACCACGTGTAACCACACCAGCCCAGGACCTCCACATCCAGCATGTTCACCTCCAAGATCATCTGAGACCAGCCACTCGGACAGCTGCTGAAACAATCGGTTTGCATAACCAAAGAATTTCTGCACAAACTGTCAGAAACCGTCTCAGGGAAGCTCATCTGCATGCTCGTCGTCCTCATCGGGGTCTCGACCTGACTCCAGTTCGTCGTCGTAACCGACTTGAGTGGGCAAATGCTCACATTCGCTGGCGTTTGGCACGTTGGAGAGGTGTTCTCTTCACGGATGAATCCTGGTTCACACTGTTCAGGGCAGATGGCAGACAGCGTGTGTGGCATCATGTGGGTGAGCAGTTTTCTGATGTCAGTGTTGTGGAGTGAGTGGCCCATGGTGGCGGTGGGGTTATGTAATGGGCAGGCGTCTGTTATGGACGAAGAACACAGGTGCATTTTATTGATGGCATTTTGAATGCACAGAGATACCTTGACAAGATCCTGAGGCCCATTGTTGTGCCATACATCCAAGAACATCACCTCATGTTGTAGCAGGATAATGCACGGCCCCATGTTGCAAGGATCTGTACACAATTCTTGGAAGCTGAAAATGTCCCAGTTCTTGCATGGCCGGCATACTCACCGGACATGTCACCCATTGAGCATGTTTGGGATGCTCTGGACCGGCGTATACGACAGCGTGTACCAGTTCCTGCCAATATCCAGCAACTTCGCACAGCCATTGAAGAGGAGTGGACCAACATTCCACAGGCCACAATTGACAACCTGATCAACTCTATGCGAAGGAGATGTGTTGCACTGCATGAGGCAAATGGTGGTCACACCAGATACTGACTGGTATCCCCCCCCCAATAAAACAAAACTGTACCTTTCAGAGTGGCCTTTTATTGTGGACAGTCTAAGGCACACCTGTGCACTAATCATGGTGTCTAATCAGCATCTTGATATGGCACACCTGTGAGGTGGGATGGATTATCTCAGCAAAGGAGAAGTGCTCACTATCACAGATTTAGACTGGTTTGTGAACAGTATTTGAGGGAAATGGTGATATTGTGTATGTGGAAAAAGTTTTAGATCTTTGAGTCCATCTCATACAAAATGGGAGCAAAACCAAATGTGTTACGTTTATATTTTTGTTGTGTATGTATATATATGATTTATAACAGAAAACTGTCAAAAGGAGGAATAAATATAAGTCTAAAGATGATTGAATATATCAATCAATCAATCAATCAACTTTTTTCTTATATAGCGCCAAATCACAACAAACAGTTGCCCCAAGGCGCTCCATATTGTAAGGCAAGGCCATACAATAATTATGAAAAACCCCAACGGTCAAAACGACCCCCTATGAGCAAGCACTTGGCAACAGTGGGAAGGAAAAACTCCCTTTTAACAGGAAGAAACCTCCAGCAGAACCAGGCTCAGGGAGGGGCAGTCTTCTGCTGAGACTGGTTGGGGCTGAGGGAAAAAACCAGGAAAAAGACATGCCGTGAAGGGGGGCAGAGATCGATCACTAATGATTAAATGCAGAGTGATGCATACGGAGCAAAAAGAGAAAGAAACAGTGCATCATGGGAACCCCCCACAATCTACGTCTAAAGCAGCATAACCAAGGGATGGTCCAGGGTCACCCGATCCAGCCCTAACTATAAGCCTTAGCGAAAAGGAAAGTTTTAAGCCTAATCTTAAAAGTAGAGAGGGTATCTGTCTCCCTGATCTGAATTGGGAGCTGGTTCCACAGGAGAGGAGCCTGAAAGCTGAAGGCTCTGCCTCCCATTCTACTCTTACAAACCCTAGGAACTACAAGTAAGCCCGCAGTCTCAGAGCGAAGCGCTCTAATGGGGTAATATGGTACTACGAGGTCCCTAAGATAAGATGGGACCTGATTATTCAAAACCTTATAAGTAAGAAGAAGAATTTTAAATTCTATTCTAGAATTAACAGGAAGCCAATGAAGAGAGGCCAACACGGGTGAGATATGCTCTCTCCTGCCAGTCCCCGTCAGTACTCTAGCTGCAGCATTCTGAACCAACTGAAGGCTTTTTAGGGAACTTTTAGGACAACCTGATAATAATGAATTACAATAGTCCAGCCTAGAGGAAATAAATGCATGAATTAGTTTTTCAGCATCACTCTGAGACAAGACCTTTCTGATTTTAGAGATATTGCGTAAATGCAAAAAGGCAGTCCTACATATTTGTTTAATATGCGCCTTGAATGACATATCCTGATCAAAAATGACTCCAAGATTTCTCACAGTATTACTAGAGATCAGGGAAATGCCATCCAGAGTAACGATCTGGTTAGACACCATGCTTCTAAGATTTGTGGGGCCAAGTACAATAACTTCAGTTTTATCTGAGTTTAAAAGCAGGAAATTAGAGGTCATCCATGTCTTTATGTCTGTAAGACAATCCTGCAGTTTAGCTAATTGGTGTGTATCCTCTGGCTTCATGGATAGATAAAGCTGGGTATCATCTGCGTAACAATGAAAATTTAAGCAATACCGTCTAATAATACTGCCTAAGGGAAGCATGTATAAAGTGAATAAAATTGGTCCTAGCACAGAACCTTGTGGAACTCCATAATTAACTTTAGTCTGTGAAGAAGATTCCCCATTTACATGAACAAACTGTAATCTATTAGACAAATATGATTCAAACCACCGCAGCGCAGTGCCTTTAATACCTATGACATGCTCTAATCTCTGTAATAAAATTTTATGGTCAACAGTATCAAAAGCAGCACTGAGGTCCAACAGAACAAGCACAGAGATAAGTCCACTGTCCGAAGCCATAAGAAGATCATTTGTAACCTTCACTAATGCTGTTTCTGTACTATGATGAATTCTAAAACCTGACTGAAACTCTTCAAATAGACCATTCCTCTGCAGGTGATCAGTTAACTGTTTTACAACTACCCTCTCAAGAATCTTTGAGAGAAAAGGAAGGTTGGAAATTGGCCTATAATTAGCTAAGATAGCTGGATCAAGTGATGGCTTTTTAAGTAATGGTTTAATTACTGCCACCTTAAAGGCCTGTGGTACATAACCAACTAACAAAGATAGATTGATCATATTTAAGATTGAAGCATTAAATAATGGTAGGACTTCCTTGAGCAGCCTGGCAGGAATGGGGTCCAATAAACATGCCGATGGTTTGGACGAAGCAACCAATGAAAATAACTCAGACAGAACAACCGGAGAGAAAGAGTCTAACCAAATACCGGCATCACTGAAAGCAGCCAAAGATAACGATACATCTTTGGGATGGTTATGAGTAATTTTTTCTCTAATAGTCAAAATTTTGTTAGCAAAGAAAGTCATGAAGTCATTACTAGTTAAAGTTAATGGAATACTCAGCTCAATAGAGCTCTGACTCTTTGTCAGCCTAGCTACAGTGCTGAAAAGAAACCTGAGGTTATTCTTATTTTCTTCAATTAGTGATGAGTAGAAAGATGTCCTAGCTTTACGGAGGGCTTTTTTATAGAGCAACAAACTCTTTTTCCAGGCTAAGTGAAGATCTTCTAAGTTAGTGAGACGCCATTTCCTCTCCAACTTACGGGTTATCTGCTTTAAGCTACGAGTTTGTGAGTTATACCACGGAGTCAGACACTTCTGATTTAAAGCTCTCTTTTTCAGAGGAGCTACAGCATCCAAAGTTGTCTTCAAAGAGGATGTAAAACTATTGACGAGATACTCTAACTCCCTTACAGAGTTTAGGTAGCTACTCTGCTCTGTGTTGGTATATGACATTAGAGAACATAACGAAGGAATCATATCCTTAAACCTAGTTACAGCGCTTTCTGAAAGACTTCTAGTGTAATGAAACCTATTCCCCACTGCAGGGTAGTCCATCAGGGTAAATGTAAATGTTATTAAAAAATGATCAGACAGAAGGGAGTTTTCAGGGAATACTGTTAAATCTTCTATTTCCATACCATAAGTCAGAACAAGATCTAAGATATGATTAAAGTGGTGGGTGGACTCATTTACTTTTTGAGCAAAGCCGATAGAGTCCAATAATAGACCAAATGCAGTGCTGAGGCTGTCATTCTCAGCATCTGTGTGGATATTAAAATCGCCCACTATAATTATCTTATCTGAGCTAAGCACTAAGTCAGACAAAAGGTCTGAAAATTCACAGAGAAACTCACAGTAACGACCAGGTGGACGATAGATAATAAATAAAACTGGTTTTTGGGACTTCCAATTTGGATGGACAAGACTAAGAGACAAGCTTTCAAATGAATTAAAGCTCTGTCTAGGTTTTTGATTAATTAATAAGCTGGAATGGAAGATTGCTGCTAATCCTCCGCCACGGCCCGTGCTACGAGCATTCTGACAGTTAGTGTGACTCGGGGGTGTTGACTCATTCATATCAGAGCAGTAAATTGATCAGTCTGTGTGAACGCCGCGCATTGACTCCCCATGTGTGGTTATTCCCACCAGCTGATCCACAACATGAATTTTGCCTTCCAGAGCAGCTCAAATATAATCATCTGAATCATCTCCCTGTTGCCACATGTACATAAGGACTGGATTGTCATTCCTACACTCATATTGTTAGATTTAATAAAAAATAATAAGCACACACAGGAGCTGCCGCCGTGTTCAAGTACTGTCGGAAATTAAACAGCTTTTTTGTTTTTTCAAATTCAGCAGTTGCTTGTGGCAAAATAATTAATTGTATCCACACAAAAGATTAATTCTGGCCGATATAAGGTGTCTGAGCCTATTTAAGGTGACCCCCAACCCAGATTAAAAAAAAAAAAATCCAAGCCAACTGCAGGAACAAAGTAGAGCAAAGGTTAAATGATGTAAACGGAAGTTCAGATTTCTTGTTTCGTTAGGCCTTCGTTGCCCTACGTTAAGTGCCATGTGACTGGGCCATTAAATTACCCCCAGGTGATGAGCTGCAGATTAGAAACAGGTGTACGTAGAAAGCACCAGAACAAGGGTGTGGCCAGACAGAGTGAAATGCTCACTGCCAAGCACCAGGAGATAGACAAGAGAGATAAAGACAGAGAAAACCCAAGCAGCAAAAAGACCAGCAAGAGAACCAACATGCAACAAAACCATACATAGCAGAACAGGTCAAACATAATGTAAAAAATCCTGACAAATTGCTCATCATCTTCCACACATCCATCATCCAGTCTGTCCTGTGCATCTCCATCTCTGTTTGGTTTCTCTCTGCCTCCAAATATGACAGGCACAAACTTCAACCAGCTGTCAGATCTGCAGAAAAAAAATCATCAGAGCCAACCTGCCCTCCGTCCGGGACTTATACCGGTCCAGGACCAGGAAGTCAGCTGGTAACATCTCTGCAGACCCCTCCCACTCTGGACACGCCCTGTTTAAACTCCTCTCCTCTGGTTGACGTTACAGAGCTCTGTACATCAGAACAACCAGACACAGGAACAGTTTCTTTCCATAGGCCGTCACACTGATGAACAACATAACCTGTCAAGAAACTCACTTATTCATATACCTCATATACAACTTCAACCTGTTTGCCTGTTTCTCCTTTGCACACATTTTTTATTGCACATTTTTTACTGTGAATTATTCAGTGTTTAGTGTATATTTATATATAGAGAGAGTACAGCTCAGACCGAAGTCAAATTCCTTGTATTCTGTAGATACTTTGTGAATAAAGGCTGTTCTGATACTGATTCTGATTAGTTTTTGTGAAACTGGAGCATTTTTAAATGTTCACCCCTGTGCAATATCAAGCCCCCGTTTTAATGTCCAACCAGAAGTAAATGCACAAAGGAATCATGTTAAACCCGGTTTATTGTAACGCCATTGTTTTGTGAAATATGTTGTGTGTTTTGGCTGAAAGAGTTGCGTTTCGGGCAGATCTGAGGGGGCGTGTTCAAAGTTTCTGGCTGACTAATGAGCTGTTTTCTGATGCAGATACATGGTGGACGCCGCAGACTCTGAGAAGATAGAAGCTTCGAAGAATGAACTCCACAATCTGCTGGACAAACCTCAGCTTCATGGAATCCCTGTAAGTCCACCAAACCTTGAACCAGACAGGACGTGAAAAAACAAAAACTATTCCATCTCTGTCACCACCCGCTTCGCTTTTTATTATTGATTCATCTCTGATCGGTACTGCACCCAGCAGTAAGGTCTCTGGTTCAAAGAAACATGAGCCCAAATCTCCACCTACATCTGCGACCACCGTGGCTTACTTAGTATACGAATACTGAATGTTTATGAGTTCAATGGTATGAATATTTCATGAGGTGAAAGCTGGAACATACCATTCAACGTTGAATGGTATGTTACACACACAACTGGGTCGGAGCTTGTGCGCAAGTGTACTACCAAAAAAAGACTGTGTACATCCTCAGTGCAGCGAAAAAAAAAACACGTCAGAAATTAGTCCAACTTTTCATTCTTTCTTCCTGCTAACAGCCTCCAGACAGTGCAGTGGGTTGTGTGTGTGTATGTGCGCACGCGCATGTATGGGTGCGTGTACATGTACAGTTCAATTTCAATTTTCAATTTATTTTCATTTATATAGCACCAAATCACAACAGAGTTGCCTCAAGGCACTTCACACAAGTAAGGTCTAACCTTACTAACCCCCAGAGCAGCAGTGGTAAGGAAAAACTCCCTCTGAGGAAGAAACCTAAAGCAGATCAGACTCAAAGGGGTGACCCTCTTCTTGGGCCATGCTACAGGCATAAATTACAGAACAATTCACAAAACAAATATACAGGAATTGCTGTTGGTGCACAGGACAGGAGGGTCTGTAGCACAAATACCACACCCATCTCTGGATGGAGCTGCACCTTAAACAGAGAGAAAAAAACAGAATCAGGCATCAGAAAGACAAGAAATATACTATAATTTGCCAGCATTAAACATCAAGAAAAACAGGATACTAAGGTGGTCGCCAGCCACTAGCCCTAAGCTTCATTAAAAGACCCAGAATTTAGATAAAGTTGAGGCCGCGGCACGCTCCGTTTCCTAGTAAAAAGTGCAGAACTATACTATGCCAGTATGCTAGCCATAAGTGTGTCTTAAGTCTGGACTTGAAAGTCTCCACAGAATCTGACTGTTTTATTGATGCGGGGAGATCATTCCACAGAACAGGGGCACGATAAGAGAAAGCTCTATGCCCTGCAGACTTCTTATCCACCCGAGGGACACAATGTAGTCTTGCACCCTGAGAACGCAAAACTCGAGCCAGTACATAAGGTTTAATTAGGTCAGCTAGGTAGGGAGGTGCCAGTCCATGAGCAGTTTTATAGACTAGTAGCAGAACCTTAAAATCTGATCTCACTGGGACAGGAAGCCAGTGAAGAGATGCCAAAATTGGTGTAATGTGGTCGAACTTTCTGCTTCATATCAAAAGTCTGGCTGCAGAATTTAGAACCAATTGGAGAGCCCAATGCTGGACTGCGGTAAACCAGAAAATAGAACATTGCAGTAGTCCAATCTAGAAGAAATAAATGCATGGATCAGGGTCTCAGCATCAGCCATAGACAGGATGGGATGAGTCTTTGCTATATTTCGCAGGTGGAAGAAAGCAGTCCTTGTAATATTTCTAATGTGGAGGTCAGAGGACAATGTAGGATAAAAAATGACCCCGAGGTGTGATGCAAGACAATCTTCTAAGGATTTTATGTGAATGAGATTACTAGCAGTTATCGGCAAGTATAACTGAGTATCATCAGCATAGCAGTGAAAGGTAATCCAAAAACACCGCAATATGTGCCCAAGGGGTGCTATATAACGGGAGAAACGTAGGGGGCCTAAGACAGAACCCTGTGAAACCCCAATTTTCATGTCACTAAGGTTAGAGGTAGCGTTACTGTACAAAACACAGTGAGAACGACTGGTCCAGTATGACGTCAACCATGCAAGGGCACTCCCAGTAATCCCAAAGTGATTTTCCAGCCTATCAAGTAGAATATGATGATCCACGGTATCAAATGCAGCACTGAGATCCAACAGCACCTGAACCGTAGTAGTGTCCGAATCCATTGCAGAATATCATTCACCACTTTAGAGAGAGCCGTCTCTATGGAATGATATTTTCTAAAAGCAGACTGCAGTGGCTCAAAGAGATTATTCTCAGTAAGATGGTCCACAGGCTGCCGTGACACCACTTTTTCCAGAATTTTAGAGCAAAATGATAGATTTGACATCGGCCGATAGTTTTTCAATACACGAGGGTCAAGATTTGGTTTCTTAAGTAATGGTTTAATCACTGCAGATTTTAAACATTTAGGAACAGATCCAGAAGTTAAAGAAAGATTAATAATTTCCAGCACAGTCGACCCAAGAATGGGCCACAAGTCCTTAAACAGTTTTGTTGGTATAGGATCAAATAAACAGGTTGTGCTTTTTGTTGACATTACAAGCTTTGTTAGCATGCATAGAGAGATACTCTCAAATTCTGTAAGTCTAGGTAATACCTCAGTAATGGCGCCCATCTCAATAGCAGCTTGTAGTGACTGGGTTAAGCCATGCTGGAATATGTTTAACCTAATGTCTTCTATTTTCTTCTCAAAGTAATCCAGGAAATCTTGTGCTGTAAAAGGAGAGCGAACTACAGGTGGTTGTCCATGAATAAGTGTTGCCACCGTGTCAAACAAGAACTTTGAGTTATGCTTGTTTTTGTTGATCAAATCAGAGTAATAGGTTCACTTACGAGCTTGTGTGTGTATGTGTGCGTGCGTGCGTGCACAGTGCACAGTGCAATTGTACCAAACATATGGAACCAAATTTGCACTCTAAATGGAACCAAACTGCACTCTAAATGCAATGCAGCACAAATGGGATGAATTAATTCATGCCATGTGACACACAACGCACCAATTAAATGACAAGGATCCACTCAGCCATTATATAATATACAAATAATGAATGTTTATGAATTCAGTGGTATGAGTATTTCATGGTGTTCCACTGCTGCTCAAGTCCAAATTGTGATGTGTAGTCCAGCGATGCTGTGCATTGACTGCAGACTTCCATTAAAAAAAGGGAAAAAAAGACTTTGTGTAGTTCCTCAGTGCAGCCAAAAATCACGTCAGCTTTTCATTTGAACAGCTCTTCATGCATCCAGATGGCGGAGTGGATTTTGTGTGTGTATGTATATATGTGTGTGTATGTGTGACAAGATTTAGCAGCATTAGTTAGCTTGTTGCAGATCACAGACATGACACAAAACTAGTCATTTCAAATGGCAACTTTCTGGCTTTAAGAAACACTATAAGAAATCAGGAAAAAAAAATTGTGGCAGTCAGTAACGGTTACTTTTTTAGACCAAGCAGAGGGAAAAAAATATGGACTCACTCAATTCTGAGGAAAAATTATGGAATCATGAAAAACTAAAGAAGAAAAGTGTCCAAATATCAACGTAAACTTGTGCAATTATTGATGATGTAATGACAGCCATCTCCCCAGTGCCCAGCACAGATTCGAGAGTCATCACTGAATATGACTTTCATCCAGTCATCCACAGTCCACGATTGCTTTTCCTTAGCCCACTGTAACCTTGTTTTTTTCTGTTTAGGTGTTAATGATGGCTTTTGTGTAGCTTTTCTGTATGTAAATTCCATTTCCTTTAGGCGGTTTCTTACAGTTCGGTCATAGACGTTGACTCCAGTTTCCTCCCATTCGTTCTTCATTTGTTTTGTTGTGCATTTTCAATTTTTGAGACATATTTCTTTAAGTTTTCTGTCTTGACGCTTTGATGTCTTTCTTGGTCTACCAGTATGTTTGCCTTTAACAACCTTCCCATGTTGTTTGTATTTGGTCCAGAGTTTAGACACAGCTGACTGTGAACAACCAACATCTTTTGCAATATTGCGTGATGATTTACCCTCTTTTAAGAGTTTGATAATCCTCTCCTTTGTTTCAATTAACATCTCTCGTGTTGGAGCCATGATTCATGTCAGTCCACTTGGTGCAACAGCTCTCCAAGGTGTGATCACTCCTTTTTAGATGCAGACTAACGAGCAGATCTGATTTGATGCAGGTGTTAGTTTTGGGGATGAAAATCTACAGGGTGATTCCATAATTTTTTCCTCAGAATTGAGTGAGTCCATATTTTTTTCCCTCTGCTTGGTCTAAAAAAGTAACCGTTACTGACTGCCACAATTTTTTTTCTTGATTTCTTATAGTGTTTCTTAAAGCCAGAAAGTTGCCATTTGAAATTACTTTAGTTTTGTGTCATGTCTGTGATCTGCTTTTTTTCTACAAAATTAAACAACTGAATGAGGCCGGTGATTCCATAATTTTTGCCAGGGGTTGTATAAGTAACTTTAATGTTAGTTTTCATACCTTTTTATTTGGTCCAGAGGAACAAAACACTCTTTTTTTCAGTAAGTGTGTTCTTGTGATGTAGTTTTGTCTTCGTAGATCAGGTTGCTCAACAGTTCAGCCCCGGGTCTGCAGTATGTAGCCCTGGGTTTCAATCCTGCTCACACTGTCTGTGTCCTTGGAGAAGACATTTAGTTCTCCTTGTCTCAGTCCACCCAGCTGTAAATGGGTACCAGGGGCAGCAATAGACCCTCATCAGCTGACAGCTACAGAATCAGGAGACGGGTACCGGCACCGACGCGCCTCTGGGTCGACACAGGACTGAGTGTGTAATCTGGCTTCTGTCTGATGTGTCTTCAGGTTCTGGTTCTGGGGAATAAGCGAGACTTACCGGGAGCTTTGGATGAGAAAGAGCTGATAGAGCGGATGTAAGTCCACGTCTCATATACACAGTGAGAGACAGACAGACACACACACACACACAGTGATGTGAGTCTCTGTTGTTCAGTCGGTTAAAGTGTGTGAGATCCAGGCATGAAAAGCGTCCATGCTGCTCCACGTCTTCCACCACACTGGACTCCTGTTCTCCAGTCTGTGGAGAAAAACTCTGATTGGCCGAGGACCTAAGTGAATTTTTGAGACTCTTATTTTGGGAAACAGCTGTGTTTGTTTTGGTGTTCTGCAGCACTCGCAAGAAATAAGTACAAAAACATCTTATTTATTCATTTCTCGCTCCATGTTGACAAGTCACTAAAATATGAGCTTTATTTGATCATTTCTGTTGTTATATTTAAAAGTTTGAAAGTGGAACTCAAACAAATAAAAGCAATAAATTTTTCATATTCTTCAGCTCTGCTGTTAGTCAGTGGCTGAGAAGTTCTACTTCCAAGATGATTACAGTAAAACCCGCCTACACCGTCATCGTATAATCCGGATATTCACACTTGCCGGACAAAAGCAAAAGTCTTCTGGATGGTTTTCCATGTGACCCACCCCACTGCAAAAAACCCCCATGACTTTATCAACCTAGACGTCAGAAAAAGTCATGGGGGAGGGCGGATTTTTTTTTTTTTTAGTTTTGTTTGATAAAACGAGAGAAGGATTTTCTTCAAAAGATGTGAAATTTCAGCTACAGTTTGCCAGAAGACACACAGAATAGAACGTCAGCACAGAGGTCCAACTCCCTGAGGAAAACTCACCTTGTAACCATTGTACTTGGTGTCCAAGCTGCCTCCGTTGTCCAGTGTACCACACGCATGCTGGCTATAAATATTGCTCATGGTCTCCTCGGGGGGGGGAACGCTCACCCCGTACCATGGCTTCAGCTTCTTGGCTTTATCAGCAATTATCCTCATGTCTGTGGTTGTCAAACTTCGGCTGTCTTCAGCCAAAGCATACTCGCCACCTAGCGGACGTTCTGGTTCTTGCACCAGCTGTATTGCTGTCAATGAAATTCGGCAAAAAAAAAAGAAATTGATGTAGGCCAGTTTCGGCATGCAGGCAGGGTGATTAACTGTTTATGGAGCCTAATCTACACTGTATGTAACGGAATTTGTATGACAGATTTTTGCTCACATAAAACAAAACGTCCCGTCTGACCGCAATGTATTTCCATTAAAAACCCCTCGTATATACTGGACAGAGCAGTCTGGACGTGCACAGTAACAGAGGTACGAAATGAAGTTCAGCAATGATGCTCGCCAATTCCAGGAAAGTGGGGACTGTATTTCCATGATTAAAAGCCCAGGCATTCATTTTTTTAAACCATGTTCACCCCGCACCTAAAGGAGGTGGGGTGTAATTCAATGCTGGTGATTATTCACAAAATGGTGCAAGCTGCCTGAATTGTAATATGTTGTAAGGTTTCACACATATCCCTGGGTGAGACAAACCAAACTGCTTTTGATCAAAGCCCTCTGCGGGGCTGTGAACCCTCCCCGTGACGTGCACCTGCTAAACGACCAAGACCGCAAAGTTTCACTCTTTCTGTCATATTTTAAGTTTTTGCCCCTGTGCCTCTATTTAAATATGCAAATTCATGTAAATAGGCCCTGGGAGCTGGGATTCTCCACTCCGTCAGATCAGTTAACATAAACGCAGTAAAAAAATTATACCAAGTGTGAGCTACAGATGACTGGGAATAACATGCAGGGATAGTTTATTCAGTTCACTGTCAACTGGAATAAACATGAAACTAGAAAAATGTTAGTGGGAATGTACAGTAGTGTTCAGAATAATAGCAGTGCTATGTGACTACAAAGATTAATCCAAGTTTTGAGTATATTTCTTATTGTTACTTGGGAAACAAGGTACCAGTAGATTCAGTAGATTCTCACAAATCCAGCAAGACCAAGCATTCATGATATGCACACTCTTAAGGCTATGAAATTGGGCTATTAGTAAAAAATTGTAGAAAAGGGGGTGTTCACAATAATAGCAGTGTGGCATTCAGTCAGTGAGTTCGTCAATTTTGTGAAACAAACAGGTGTGAATCAGGTGTCCCCTATTTAAGGATGAAGCCAGCACCTGTTGAACATGCTTTTCTCTTTGAAAGTCTGAGGAAAATGGGACGTTCAAGACATTGTTCAGAAGAACAGCGTAGTTTGATTAAAAAGTTGATTGGAGAGGGGAAAACTTATACGCAGGTGGAAAAAATTATAGGCTGTTCATCTACAATGATCTCCAATGCTTTAAAATGGACAAAAAAAACAGACGCGTGGAAGAAAACAACCATCAAAATGGATAGAGGAATAACCAGAATGGCAACGGCTCACCCATTGATCAGTTCCAGGATGATCAAAGACAGTCTGGAGTTACCTGTAAGTGCTGTGACAGTTAGAAGACGCCTGTGTGAAGCTAATTTATTTGCAAGAATCCCCCGCAAAGTCCCTCTGTTAAATAAAAGACGTGCAGAAGAGGTTACAATTTGCCAAAGAACACATCAACTGGCCTAAAGAGAAATGGAGGAATATTTTGTGGACTGATGAGAGTAAAATTGTTGTTTTTGGGTCCAAGGGCCGCAGACAGTTTGTGAGACGACCCCCAAACTCTGAATTCAAGCCACAGTTCACAGTGAAGACAGTGAAGCATGGTGGTGCAAGCATCATGATATGGGCATGTTTCTCCTACTATGGTGTTGGGCCTATATATCGCATACCAGGTATCATGGATCAGTTTGGATATGTCAAAATACTTGAAGAGGACATGTTGCCTTATGCTGAAGAGGACATGCCCGTGAAATGGGTGTTTCAACAAGACAATGACCCCAAGCACACTAGTAAACGAGCAAAATCTTGGTTCCAAACCAACAAAATTAATGCCTTGCAAATGTGAAGAAATCATGAAAAACTGTGGTTATACAACTAAATGCTAGTTTAGTGATTCACAGGATTGCTAAAAAAGCAGTTTGAACATAATAGTTTTGAGTTTGTAGCATCAACAGCAGATGCTACTATTATTGTGAACACCCCCTTTTCTACTTTTTTTTTTTTTACTAATAGCCCAATTTCATAGCCTTAAGAGTGTGCATATCATGAATGCTTGGTCTTGTTGGATTTGTGAGAATCTACTGAATCTACTGGTACCTTGTTTCCAATGTAACAATAAGAAATATACTCAAAACCTGGATTAATCGTTTTAGTCACATACCACTACTATTATTCTGAACACTACTGTAGTTTAACAACAGGTCACCATGGCGACAGATGTGTATTTCACAGTATTATATAAAGTGTAGAGTGACCCTGCGATGTGCATGCTGGGCGCCGCTCCGTACAGGTCATGGAGCACACCAGCGGTGTGGTTCTGTGTCCAGAGCCGTGTGATGATCCAGTGAGGATGAGAAATCTCTTGATGTGGTTTCTGGAGCGGGTTCCTCTGAGGGGATCTGAGTGTCACAGTGTTAACAATGAACACGAGCTCAGGCTCAGGTCCAAAACCACAGCAAGAACCCCGGCTTCCGGGGGTTAGAGCCCCCAGGTTCTAACCCCGGAAGCCGGGGTTCCTTCCTGTAGTTGTGGAGCCGAGATCAGTCCCTCACCACAGGACCTGATGATGATGTCACTTCTGGGCCTTAGCGTTTGCTTGTCTGAATTGATGTCTGTCTTTGTTTTTTTTGTTTTTGTTTGGTTTTTTGGGTCAGGAGCCTGTCGGCCATCCAGGACAGAGAGATCTGCTGCTACTCCATTTCCTGCAAGGAGAAAGACAACATTGGTACGGTACACACTTGCCACACTCCTCCCATCATGCAATGCCGTGAAAGTGTTTGTTTGAGAAAGTAGCCATCAAATAGCCATGTGGCAAATAAAAAGGCACGGACAAGACACAAAATGCAGTCTCAGCCCACCCAGCTGGAAATGGGGACCAGCCCTGGCTGGGACTGGGTCTGGCGTCTTGTGCAGGGGGCGTCTGGACTCTAGTGCTCTTCCTGCTGTGTTTGCTGGAGATGAGCAGTGGTGCCAGCGGGCGTCCGGGCCTGAAGAGGACTATGTTACCATATGAGCTGTGATTCCTTTGGACCGGGCCTGAGTCAGACACACACAAAGTGTCTTCCTGCTTTTCTCAGTAAACAACAGTGGCCTCTAGTGGTCAGCAGGGCCCTGCAGTTTGCTGCAGTTTTGCAGTTTGCTGTCTCTGTTTCATGTTCTGACAACATGAGCTTCACTGGTCCTGATCTGGATCAGAATCCAGAGCTTCACAGGCAGTCCTTCAAACCGCCTTTCTCTCTCTT